>NW_009233559.1:0-45524 GCF_000690835.1 Fulmarus glacialis | reverse complement strand
TTACTTAAGCCATAGCTATTTTAGAGCAGAACCTCCTGCTAAGTGTGTAGACAGTACTAAGGAGAATAGCATGGCCTGAACTTGCACCACAGTTTCACAAATAGAGATTTTTTTTTTTTATTTTCAGTCCTGACTTAAGCAGCCTTCTTCCTTTAGCTTCTTGTTTCCAGTCCTGTGCAAACCCTTGCTTTCCAGCACACCTGTTTAAAGAGCCTCATGATAAACTAAACTGGAGAGTTGGTCTTGACTGAAAACAACTACAATAAAAAAAATCCCCTTCCTTCCCCTCACAGACAGTGGCTGGGCGAACAGTTATATATGCGACAGGGGGGAGATGAGATAATGCCACATAAGATGGTGGTTTTGCTGAAATAAATATTTATAATGTTATAGTCTCATTTGGAGCTTTAAAGTGCCAGTAAAGCTACTGTGGATGCACTAGCTAATCGGACTGAGCCTGCATTGCCAGAGCAGCTAAGCCTGTCTCCTTTCTCAGCCTGTTTTGCCTGACATCCCGGCAGAACCTATGGCCCTTTTTGTTGGCTTAGTTTTCTGCTGACTTAACACAGAAGCAGGTCAGCCCAGAGTCACAAAAACACCGGAGCTGGTGCCAGGGAGGTTGAGTTGGGACAGACAGCAGCGAAAAACCAGTCTGTTGTGTAGATCCCACTGTTTGTGTGACCGTGTGCCACGGCCAAGGCAAAAAAAAATCCTCCCAAAATGTTCTTTTTAAATTTATTTTTAAACCTTACTTTCTCTCTCTGGCCTGCATTGCCTGTTTCTCTGCTTGCTCTGCAGCTGGAATTGCAACGTGCTGTGCCTTTTGAGTAGTGTCAGTTAACAACGATATAGACAGTCTGGTTTAAAAAAAAAAAATCTATAGAAAGTTTAACCATTGAGTTCTGTTGTGAAGTCTCAGTAACTGAAGGCATTCCCTGCTTCAGTTTCAGGTATCCAAGTGAATCACGGGCCCTCATTAAGTTCAAGATAGCCTAAGCCTTTTAGCTCAGCTTGTCCAATCCCTCTTCCCTGAGCCTTGTTGCTACATACTGACAACTTAGTCTTTTTGCTCTAATTTTGAGTTCTCTCGGTACGAATTTTGCCACAACTTTTAGTGCAGTGTCTTGACTAGCACTGCGTGGCTTGCACTTGTTTGTCTTCTCAGCCTTTTATTGCTTTGGGCCTGTTTCCCTGCAAATTCCCCCTATTCTTGCTGTGAGCAAGTGTGGCCCGTTGAGGACGGCTGCACGGCGCAGGCAGCCTCTGCACCAGCGAGCGGCTCATGCACTGCACGGCAGCTGGGCCACGCGGGGCAGCCGTGCCAATGGCCCGGGAAGGGTTGCACTGCAGCACATCGAACGTGCCAATCTTCAGTTGCTATCAGAGCTTTGCAGTCTCTCACACGTATCTTTAGCCCCTCTGGCAGCAGCCTGAAGTCTGTTTCTGACATTCCATTTTCCTTTTGTATGAAAGGTTGCCTAAACTGGCCTGTTTAACCAATTCTACATCACTTGCTTTTGGTTCACCTTAATTCTTAAACAGCAAGGACAGTTGACATCTCAGCAGTGGCGGGGAAAGGAGCTTGGCGTTTAGGCTGTGTCCTGTGCTATGACTGAGTGGGGAAATATATCTTTATCTGTATTTAGGCAATTACTTCTTTGGGGGTGTTTTGTTTTGTTTTGTGGTGTTAACCTCTTTCATTCCCCTTTTGTTCTTCATTGCTGTCCTCTGATGTAGGAACTTCAAACTCATGGCTGATCCACAGAAGCTGGTTAATACTGGAGGCCACACCTGGTGTGAATTGCAACTGAAGTTTTTACTGGCAGCCCTGAGGATAAATTTGCCACTTCTGTAAAGCTTTAATTTTGCACAAATTTCTCCTTGTGCTTTTGTTCTTATTTCATGGTTCAGGGGAATGTATTTTGTTCCGATGAAATTACCTCTGTGCCTCATCTTTCTTTCCTCCATAGTTTCCCACCATTAGTTTGAAGAAGATTTTCATTGTTTCAGAAGTGTCATGGCAGTTTTTGCAAACAAGAACATCAACCAGGTTTCTGGATGTGTAGGTTAGAGTGATTGCCTTAAGTGAACAAAGAATTGTTGTATTTGATTCTCTTGACAGCAGAAGTCTCGTGTCTGGACCAATGCAATGTATGATGTATATGTAAAATGCTTGATTTTAACTCCAAAGATTACACTATTTAAGGAGGCATCTTGATAATATTTTGCCCCATAAGATGCTGCAGTATAGGAAAGAAACATTTCACAAAACAGTTTTTGGTGTTCTTAAACACACACACAGACACACACACACTTCTCAAGGATTTGGGAAATAGTGTATGGGTTCAACCACACTGTAACAGCTGCCAGTTAAGAGTCCCAGTCATAAATGTATGCAGCACAAAAAATGAAGTCTTGTCCTAGAAAGACTTGCTAGTTACTCAGAGGGCAAGAAGTGACAAGTGCCTACTGACAGGCAGCTGGCAAAGCATAGGAAAATGTGCCTTTATCACAATAGTATTGCCATCCTGCTCACCCAGCAGTTTTCTCTTTTGTGATAGTTTCCAAGAGGGGGAAAAAATTCTTGGTGTAGTTTGCAAGTAGACAAATGGTGAGAGGTTCTGTAGGTTTCAGGAGGCATGTCTCATGTCAGGGAGAGCAGAGGAAGGAGTGCAAAGAAGCATCAATAAGGTGGAATTTATTCTGGGTGCTGATGTCTCAAATGTCTCACTAGGGGCAAAGGTTTGTTTAGAGAGAGGTGCCTTGAATTGCACCCAGAAATGGAGGGGACTAGACTACAGAACCCATACTGACTTGTCACCTTTCAGGCATGCCATGAGGGCAAAGCGTTTTGCAATCCTTGTTTACTCCTGTGGGCATGTATGCAGGCAGCCTTGCTAAGAACGGAAAGGAGATATCAATAAACCAAAAAAAAGGACAGGGAAATTTTTGTAACTTTATCAACACAGAATGCAGCTAGTCACTCCTTGTGATGAGTCTGGTGCTCGGCTCAGGAAGAGGTAATGATTTCTGATGCTTAACATATTTAACATCATCAGGGCTTCTTACGTCACATCTCTCTGCCACTCATTCTTCCTGCTGTGTTGGCTTAAAGCTAAAGGGCTAAAATACCTTCTAAAACTTCAAGTTCCTTTTCTGCATCTTAATTTGTTTTTAAATTGTTTCTTAATACTCTGTTAAGGTGAATAGAAAGGATGAACTCTTAGGTTTTTTAGTCAGTGAATGCAGGCTGCCCAAGAGGTGTTTTGAAGACTTAAAGAATGAAAGAGGAAGAGGAATGAGCTTTCTTGAGTCATATTTGTTAGTGTGTCAGAAATTATTGCAATAAACAGCTCAGCAGATTGCCCCATCCATCCCTTTAATCCCTTGAAGGTGTTTCAGCTGAGGAAAGGGGTGGTTGTAAATCAGAAGAAGAGAAGCATGAATATGGTTTTGGAGTCCTAAACCAAAGTCCTTATGAAGTTTGTTTTTCAGGCTTGGGCTATATGTTTGGCAGTTGCTTTCTTTCCTACTCCTAATAAGCATGTCCCATTCAATGCTGAGAGTACACTGTGCTAGGCAAGGTTGAGTGTGACTTTGCCTCTCCTGGTGTCGTATCAGGTGACAAGAGGAGGGGTATTGCAAGCTATTGGTGCCTTTCTTAAGAAAGGTTCACTTTCTGTTTCTTTCTTTAGTTGGTCCACTTGGTGTAATTGGAAAGACTTTGTCACACATTTTTAATGATATAAACTCAAGTAGAAGCAGTAAATTTTTATAAGCTAAGTAATTGACTCTATTGTGCTGGTACTCTTGTTAGAATAAACTAATGATGCTAGCTGCTCTATCTATCTATTTTGTACATAGAAAGTTTTATTTCAAAGGATATCCTTTTTACATACTCTCAGAGCAGACATTGTATAACAAGTTTATAAACCACCTTATGAAAATTGTATGTGTTTAATACACTAAGTGAATAATCTTCAGTAGATTTTTTTAATGTCATAAGACACTTCAAACTGTGTTCTTAGTAGTAGTCTTTTTCCAAAAAAGGAAATAAAGCCCAAATACGTTGGCTAAACTTCTTTTGGCACCACTAGTACATGTGATATTATTATATTTAAATGTTGAGTTCAAGGATTTCTTTTTAATTTCTTTTGTTGCTCGATACCACTAGAAAGGGGTTGCACGCGGGGACCCTCCAGAGAGCTTTAATTTTTAAGATTCTGTCCAGCATCTTTCTACCTTGTGTTATTTCATCTCTGACTTCTTCACTCATTTTCACCACTAACAAAATGTAATGCGATTACGTTCCAATATTTTGCTCTTTGAACCGATGTGGTTTTTTCTTGCTTTAACTGTTAAAGCAAGGCTAGGGTTTCATGGTACAAGGTGATTGATAGCATTATCAGCATAGGTGTTACTGGGCACTCTGAAACGTGTGTGCTACAAACTAGATAAGGGGTGTTCAAAACTTTACAGTGTTTTCTCTGATCCCAGTCATAGTGCAGCTGCTCAAGCAGCTGTGCTTAGCACAACTGTGGCAGTGGGGTGTTGGGGAGGAAGGTGGTACTGTGTTAGTCAGTATTGCTGCAAGGCTCTTAAAATCATGGTCTAATAGCACAAGCCACAGTGGTACCACAAACTGCAAAATAAAGTAGCATTACGGCTAGAACTGTGAATCTTAGCCGTTCACTTGTGAATGGTGATGCCATTCACATCCCAGGTGCCCTTTTTATTTCTTTCTTCACATTTGCTGAGGTAAAAATAATTTCCGTTTCTTTCACGTGTTGTAAAGTGGAAACAAAAAATCTTCTCCTGTTCCCCTTTGCTTTTAAAATCTTAGCAAATTTTCTTACCAGTAAGCTGGAAAGTCTTCAGAGACGAGATGTTGTGCAACACATTTTCCTTCACTGACAGGAAGTCAGAGTTCCTGAAAGCTGAGCTTACTGCCTTGTCGCAGATAATCTGGATGCAAATCATGCATCCCTTGCTTATGGATTGCTGCCACTGAAAGTCAGGTGACCATGATTTAAATGACTTTCTATTGCAGAAAATGCTTAAAACAGTCTTGAAATAATTTATGAAGTATTATGCCAAATGAGAATCAAAACTTTTCTTATATCTTGAGGTATAGTCCTGAGAAAGTTCTGAGTGACTCCACGTTTTCACCGCAGTTCTCTTGAAACTTTTTCTTCTGACAGTTCTGATCTTTAGGATACATTGCAAAATAAAACTTTTCAGAAGGAAGATTGGGTAGAAGAGAGCTGTCCTGAATGTTTTTGTGTGTCAGGAAACATTCTAGCATTGACCTTGGTATCATATGTCACTGTATTTCAGAGTTGAATTGATTTGGGAGCTTATGCAAAGCTAAACTCAAAACTGAAAGTTGGTCTTGATTGTGAAGTATTGAATTATTTCTAAATAATGTTATACTTGTCATAAAAAAGCGGTGTTTTGCCCAATAAGGAGAGGTGATGCTATTTTGAAGAGAAAAGCTCCCAAATTATGGACTGTCTTGTAGTGAGATTTTACCTTCTTTCGCTTAAAGAAAAAATAAATCTACAAAGTGTTAGAAATTCACTTGGCATTCCCTCACTACGAAATGTATTTGTAAATGTACGTTCCTAAGTCTGTTGTTGATATCCAGAATGATGAGGGGCAATTTACCAGAATAAAAGAACATGTGATTATAAATCATCAGCCATTTAGCAGAGTTCTCTGCTTTATCTGACAAGCATATCAGATGATCTCCTTCATAAACTGACTGCGCTCCAGTTTGAAACTAGCTAGGATTTTCAACTCTTGCTGCTACTGCTAGTAAGCTAGCTGGGTTTCCATGGCCAATTTGGACTCATTTGCTCTTGTTCTGTAATAGTGTATACCAGCTTAGTCTTCTCTTTTTCAGGTGATAATTTTTATACTGTCTGTCTAACTAAACAAGCACAGCTTTTCTAATCTTTTATAATTAGTGCTAGGCTTGCCATTCCTATAACACAGCCTGCTTTTTTAGTTTCTGCGTCTGTTACAGTATTCACTTTCTTCAACATAGGTGCATGCACAGAGCTCTGCAAAGTCACTCTTACCTTGCTGGTGTTTATCCTCAGATCAATCATCTTTTTTTTTTTCCTCATTTTCTGTACATCACTCATTCTGTGATTGACTTAATACTGCTAGGCTCCCAGACTCTTCTCTGATGTCTGCAAGTATGAAGTTCCCAAGTTGTAGGTCAGATTTTTGTCATTAATCTCCAATGACAATGGCTGTTTACTAATAACTTTCATTCTGTTTCTGTTCATTTCTTCCTAAACACCACAGCAGCTTTTTCCTGTGTGATACCCTAGTTCCTCTCCACGTTGGCGATGCATCGCCAATAAGCTCCATCAGTGTGCCTCAGTCTTTCTGCTGAGGTTGTTTAGCAAATAGTAAATGAGAGCCCTCAGGCTGGTCCTCTTTCCTGTCCCACAATTCTCCTATCATGGCTGCCTATTCTCCTCTCTCTGAATCATGTAATAATCATTTTTTTTCTAGCCTTGCTAACACATTCCTATGTATTGCTGTAGCAGGTTTTTTTCCTGAAGGCCACATTGATGAGGTGTTGTCACATTTTCGTTACCGGAGAAAGGTTTGTGTCTGGCATAGCCTGCCTTTGGTAGACAAAGGTTATAGTTCTTTCTTATCTCAAATTTTTTTAAATTATTCTTTTCTTAAAAATCTGTTTGAAAACCATTAAGCCTGTAGTCACTCAGATTTCCCCCCACTCCTCTTACATTACTTAAATACAGGTTTTGATACTTTTCAGATATAAGGCACCAAGAGAAAAGGAACTGAAATGAAGAAGTCTCTGAAAAACTCTCTAAGACTCAATTTAGAGGTTTAGAAAGCAGGTATTCTTTATTGCAGCGCTGGACGCACAGGGGATCGCTCCACCTAGTGTGCGTGCTAAATCACGTTAGATCACTCCTCCTAGTGTGCGTGCCAAATCAGTTACCATAGGGGTTAAATGCAATTAGAGTATACATATTCATTACATTTCCGAGAAATAATCTAAATATTCATGTTATTTCCCTGAATTCATTAACATATGCAAATGTCCCCGACACATGCGCCCTTGTGCTCTCTGGTGGTCGTCGATAGTCTTCATCACGGTGCCCTCTGGTTGAACTCAGTCACGCATGCTTCGTTTGTCCCTTGGCTCGGTTTACATGTTTTTCACTTGTAACAAGCTAGCTTATTCCAGTATACCTTCCCTACCAACCCTACAAGGTTAGCTTCTCTATCTAATTAACGTAAAGTACAAAGTTTCAAGGCTCTTTTATCTATTGAATGTCCGGCCTATCTATTCATGAAGCATTCCTAACCCATCTACATCATTCGAACCAAAGAATCTCATGTCTCTTCACTGTTCCTTTCCTTCCTTATAAGGTTGTTCTGTTTCCGTGGTTACTGCTCACTGGAGCCTAACAATACTTCCAAGGTACACAATTCATCTACATACCTACAAACACAACACCTGTTAGTTACCTAACTTTTAAACAACAAATCTTAACAAACTATATCCACTACATCAATTTGAGACTTATGATATTATTCCCTATCAGAACTTATTTAAAATGCTGATACAAACTTTATGGTTTTTTTTTTTTCTTCCAGGATTTTGAAATTCCTGATCCACTCTTTGTTAAGAGTAGTGCATTCAGCTCTTACATATTTTGTTTTTTTCATTCCATCTTTAATATATTATGGTGACCTCACTTTATTAGCTTCTACTTTTTAATTTGTGTGGCTGAAGACCCTTGCAATTTGTTTTAGTTTCCTTTGCAGGCTCTGACACTCGTTCTCCAGTGTAGCAACTCTTGTCTATCTTTTCCTTTCTTTTAGACCTTGTGTAATTAATAGTTACGTATCTTCTGCTCAAAAAGGCCACCCTGCAGGATAACAAAACTATGTATTTGACTGCCTTTCCTCCTAGTGACCAGGAGTTACCACTGTTCTCAGGCCAGATGTCATGTGAGAGACCAGGCATTTTATTTAGTACATTTAGAGGAGTTTGAATTCATGGGTGAAGTGATTTCAGTGTAAGGAAAGCAATTTAAAACATAACAATGACATGATAGAAAATAATGAAGAGAGAGTGTGGCCTTGCATGGTTGTTTTCAAGTTTTTTTGAAACTTAGCTGGTGGGTGGGTGCTGCTGTGTGCCTCACTGGCAAAGGAAATAAATGGTGAGACTAAGAGCTGTGAAGTGGCACGCGTGTGCGTCAGTCACATGCTGAATGAAGTGTCACACTGTAACTGAACTGGCTGGGTCAGAAGCAAGCGGAGAACTGGACCTGCATACCTTATTTGAGAAAGCCGTGCTTTGTTTTCTTCATACGGGTTTTCAGAGCAGAAGGGAGATGTAGTGAGATAGTGTTTGGGTTGGGATTGTATGCCTGGGGGATTTGCCATGATGACGATGGGGAGGCAGGAAGGGCGGCGTGAATGTTCCTGCTGGCTGGCTCCTGAGGAGCTGGTGACTTGAGGAGACCTGTCCTTGCTCCTCTTTCTTGTCCAGTAAAAGATGAGGAGGCAGAGCTGCTGAGTCCATCATTTGTCCCCAGCAGTGCACGTTCTCTGATTGAGAACGCCTGGTCTCGTGGCTGAGGCACTGTAGTGCGTATCAGGAAGCATACATCTTGTTACCACCTCCATCCTTGACTAGCTTCGTGGCCTTAAGCAAGTAATTTCAGCCTCTATGCCTGCATATGTAATCCCATTCTTCCCGATTTGTTTATTCAGTTTATAAACTTTCTTAGGGGCAAGAACTGTCTCACCATAGCAAATGGGTAGATGCCAAACACTACAGTAATAAGAACTTTAAGGTAACAGGGCTTTTGTAGAGTCATGACAGCTGTCAGTACTTAAACATGCATCAGGAATTCACTGACAAGCTGACATGGTATTTTGATGCTCTGTATGCTGACCTCTTCTGCAACATGTTAGAGCTTAACGCAACTCTTTCCTCTGTCAATGACATTCATAAATTAAAAGCATGGAGTGTACAACTGTTAAGGGCTATCCATTATTCTCGGTCTCAGGACAGTTATCCAGAGGTAAAAATAGATAGGAAGGATCTGTCATTCATTCAGAAAGTAGAGGCACTGCCCAGTTCCTGATAAATAAAGTACCATTCTACTGAGTAGAAACTGATGACGTTGCAACTTCTGTCCTATTTATTTTCCCTTCCCTCCTCAAGTTAGCAATCTTACCTAGTTTTAAAACTCCCAACTTGTAAGAAGCGAATAAGCAGTTCCTTTTGTTCTTTTGTTACCTACTGGTTGTATTGCTTTTATTTATAAGAAGAGAAGAACCAGAGGTTAAAAAAATGCAAACAGTAAAACATCATATATTCTAGGAAGTTCTCTCAATTTATCACTTGGCAAAGGAAATAAAAGCAGGCTCTCTATCTAACAGTGTTACTTTTGCTTAGGGTTATTTGGCAGAAAATCCATCATCCTCTCTCCATTTGTGAGTATTTCATATTGACTTACACCCTTTAGCAAGGGTCAGCAGGGCAGAGTATGCATAAAGAGTTCAAGTCCCATTTCAAAGGCTGAATTTTAATTTTAGGGATGGTTTATTTTTAATATCATTTGAAAATGAAAGCTTTTCATTAGATTTTCTGTTTGTTTGTTTTACTGGCTTTTTGATACTGAAATCTAATGTTCTTTTTACGGTCTACTTGCATAAGAATTAGGTTTGTTCAGACATTTCTGTCATATTGGAGAAACCTTTTTTTTGCTTTTTATTTTCTTAGCCATTGTTCTGAATCTACAGGCAGGAGTGCTTTGTTTTCTGAAAGCTTTTATAATTAAAATTGTTAATAATGTGCAAATATGGAGGGGGCAGTATTTGTTTATATGTGTATTTACTCTGTGAACTGTTGACTTAAATCTTCAAGGCTCCAGAGAAGTCAATACAAATGTGAAACATGGTAAGGACATAAATACATGTATTTCCATTTTTTATTATGGCAATTATAGTTGGTAGAGGTTTAATATAATCTAGTACAAGTTTATATTTAGCAGAGCTGATTTTCTGTTTTCCACTGGTATTCCATAAACACATGCACACTGAGAGCTCAGTTAATAGGTGTTTCAGGGAGAATTGTTCAAAGCTACATTGTCTTCTTCGGGATCAGAACTCTGAAATGTTTTCTTCTCATCCTGTGCTACCCTCTCTCCCAGCCCAATTAAATTAATGTCATGATTTGGGAAAAATGTTAAGGTATGTCTTTAGATGTTCTTGGAAGAAAAATGCACATGCAGAGGGTTCCTAAGATTTTTATTTGCAGGTCTTTTGTTCTGCCTTATAAATTTTATGAAATACTCTTATCATAGACAATATAAAAGAAAAATAAAATGAAAAGGAAAAGAAAAAGAAAAATGTGAGTTCTCAGAAAGTGCGCTGACTTCAAATTGTTGGGGTTTTTAAATTTTCAAACAACAGACCATATGTGTTATTCTATGCTGGGAAGTTCCAAATAATTTTAACAGAAAATAGTTATTTCTCTTTGAAAACAGAAATTAAGTTTGCTTACATACCTGATCATATGACCTAGTGGGATTAGCTTTAAAGAAAAATATCAAGAATTCATGACTAGGGATATAAATATGTTTCTAAACCATTTCTAAACATGTTAATTAGATTGTAAATAATACTCCGTTATGTATGGCCAGTATGATTTGTTAATGGGAAGTGTGTTGCTTTGGCAAATAGCCAAAGTGCTTTTGAGGGTCAGATGTTGACAGTATTTGAAAGTGTTCAGAGACTGTTTTCTGGTTGTATAAAATGATACATTAAAAGAAAAGAGTAATATCCTAAATGGTATATCAGGGTCATTTTGCTGCTCTGACATTGTCATTTTATTTTTGCAGTTTTATATAACTGCTGTGTAATTAATTTGATTTGATTGAGAAAACAGATTAGATTCAAATACAGTAAGAGAAAATACGGGTTACAGCTATTTTTAAATTTTGGGTGGCCTGTCTTTTATATGGTGGGTCTTTTTGTCGGTCCCTTTATCCTTGATTTGTATGCTGACAGCTTTATTGAAGCTGACGGTTTCAAGCTCTTCAACTTTGCTTCCTGCAGTAATAAGGCACATGCTTGTAATGTATCTTCAACTTAGCCCCAACTGCAAGCTCTGAGTGGGAATGAAGCTTCAGGGACAGAGCAGATGCTTTACATGCATGGGGATGCTGCATCTATCTGCTGCCTTCATCTACTGCATCTCAAACAGAGCTCCCAAAGGGCTGAGTAACAGCTTCATAAATCAAGGGTTGCAGGTTCAGCTTTTCCTGCAGCCAATTAGGAATTCAGTGTACGGTTTGGGGTCCTTTGCTGCACGAGGAGTGAAAAAGCACAAAAATGTGGGGGAGGGTCAACGATGAAAGAGTAGCTGAAGTGACAAGATGAAGAGGAAGTGAAAAAAAAAATTAATAATTTATAATCTTTAGTAAAGGAGGATCCACTAATAATGTACAAATATTACAAAAATGGTAATGGGTAGTTTGTAATGGGAATTCTGTTGCCTTTATTACATGAATTGTGGTTAAGTGGAGAAATTCACAATAGGCATTGAAGGATTGGCTTAGCCATGAGCAATTGAAAGGATTTGGCTTGTAAACTAGCAGAATTATGATTTGGTTTGATTTTGGCTGTGTTCTTAATTGGGAAATCCATGTAGGAAAATCCTTCTCCATGTGGGATTTGTTGGTGTGTGACCTTAGTACCTTCACTCTCCTCAGTTTGTAATTCTTTCTATAAGATAGATTACACATATGCACACACATATGGTTCAACAGACACAGTTATTTTCCACAGCAATTTTAACCAGCTGACTCCTTTTTCCTCATCCAAAAATTATAGGGAAAACAGTAAATACATATTAATAAGTTTGACACAAGCCATCAATGTTACACTTTGAATAGAGGTTTATTTTAAAAATACAGGTGATTACAAACAAGCTAATGCCTGTCTCCAAAAGATACTGGAGGGCTTACATCTGAAAAGCTTCCACGATTTCCAAAGTTGCTCCTGCTGTATTTCTCCATGCATGTGGCTATTACATGAAGTCTGTGCAGCACAGTGGGCATTACATGCCTCCTTTTACCCTTGTCTGCTCTTCTGTGGCTTATGCTGCATGTTCTTACCGCTAGGAATTTTTTCCCATCTCCTAAAATACTACTAACAGTATCTGGCGCTTTCTCTCTCCATGGAAAATCATTCTGTGTATTGATATCTTAAATTCTACATGTGTTTGAAACATGTATCGCACTCTTTGTAGAATTTCCACAGCACAGAGCTCTCCAGCTAAGCTCTCGGGATGGTCTTGTAGAGTAATTTACAGCCTTTGCATCAGCTGTTTCACTGGCCCATTTTTTCATCAAGACGAACTGCTAGTGCAGTGAAATACTCTTCTTCCTGGGGATACATAACAGGAGATGACCTTTTCCATGAATGTCTAAAACATGGCTCAGTAGTTTTGTCAGGAGTAGCGGTGTTGGTGTCCTCTCCCAGGCCAATCATGAAGGGAAAGCATTCTGTCTCCTAGCAAAGACTAAGTGGAATGAAACAAAACCAGAACCTATTCCTCCTCCTAGGAGGAGGATTCACTGCATGCGTACACTGAAAAGACAGCGCCTAAAATCATGGGTGAAATCATTATCATAATAACCAGGCACTCCCCAGGATTTTGGAAGGGCAGAGTGGGGAGTACTTCTCAAAATGTGTGCCTTGGTAAAGAGTCTGGGGGAGTTTTAACAAGGCAGCAGCCCAAGGCAAATGGTTGCATGCATTATGGGGTAGGCTTACACTGCAGTGATTGATGACTCCGTGCCTGGCACACCTCGGGTGATTGCGCCAAGTGACAGGAGCATTGATCATCCTGATGCAGCGGCGGTTCTTTGTTGTGTGGCATCCACCGTAGCCTCAGCTGATACCGCTCTCCCACCATCCGTGCACAGGCACTTTTGTTTTGTGATGAGAACAAGGATGAGCACGTGTGGCTGGCAAGGTGATTTCCTGGCCTCGCTGCCTCTCACAGCCAGGCCTATCTGAAGGCGTGCGGGAGTGCATGAATAGCTGCAGCCCAGCGTGTGGTGGTGGTTGGTTAAATGGATTTTGTCTTTGAGGGTACCTTCTGTGGCTGCAAAAAATTTGTCATTCACTATCTGTATCATCACTCATTGTCTGATTGTATTTCTGCTGCTCTTTAGAAAGTGTGTCATCTTCCAAGGCGTACGCTGAAGTGGTGTTCTGTCTCAAGAATAAGGTTGTTTATGTCCTCTCTTTCCTTTTTCATGAATCAGTGCAATATTGGTGCTAAGGCAGGTGTTACTTCATGGCCATTTGATGAAATGGGTAGCGCTTTTCCAGGGAAGAGATCTTCAGGCTCTTTGCCTGCCTCTTGAAGTCAGTGTTTTCCAGATGCTTGCGACATGACTTCTCAAAGCATATTCAAAGTCCATTTTCTGTAGCTTTTCCAAGGGGAGTAGGAGGAGCCAAAACCTGAGAGTTCACCAGAGAGCAGCTTCAGTTTGATGAAAGGTGTATTTGTGGCAGGAGCTTCAGCCAACTGGATCTTTTAAAAGTGAAAGTAAATGAAAGTCGGGTAGCGAGATACCCAGTGAGAAACATGGTTTAGGTGTGATGAAATTTATTTTAAGCACTTAGGGTAATACTGTGGGTACCATAAGTTAATATACTCCCTGCAGTTGGGGAATTGTAGAAGAATGGCCTTAAATGAAGATCCATCAGTGCTGCTGTTAATTATTCCCTCCACGCAACTCCAAATAAAAAAAGTGGTGAGGTTTTGATTTTATAATTACCAGAAGGCTAATAATTCTTTGCCAAAGGCCATGATCTTAAGTATGAGATAATGTAATTGCCGTATTCCTGTGCCATTAATTGTGCTCCATTTTAAAAACGTGGTCATCTGTCTTATGAGCAAATGATACTCTGTTACCTCAAAGGAAACGTGCTATGAATGGTAAAAGCATGCAACCTAAAATTCACAGTTCTTTTGTTTGAATTTTTCTAGTTAATATTGTAACAGAAGGAGGTTAGAAAAGGGGGAACTGTGTATATTTGGTTAATGTATTCAGGTATGCATTACAATTCATGTCAGGGGCAAACACTTAGCCTATGAGTTATGGGTCT
The DNA here is from genome assembly GCF_000690835.1 of Fulmarus glacialis. NCBI lineage: Eukaryota > Metazoa > Chordata > Aves > Procellariiformes > Procellariidae > Fulmarus > Fulmarus glacialis. Next base: position 31,322 of record NW_009233559.1, on the reverse strand, counting down.
TTACATGAGTATAGGACAGAGGAGTTAAGAGAAAGTGGCTATAAAACCCAGCAGGCTTAGCAGAGGGATTCAGTGGCATGTGAAGCTACATACAGCTCACTTTATTTTTATTAGAATGAATTGTTTGTGGTTTGTAAGATGTCTTCAGGTTTTTAATCTCTAGTAATAAATCTAAATAAAGAGCTCATTACTAGTGAGCTGCAAGAAGATGTCAAATTTTACATTTGAAATATCAGAGTATGGTTTGACAAGGTGGCTAGGGATGAATTAACAGTTTGCCACTGTTGAAATGTGTTTCCCTTCCCTCCCCTGCTTCTGCTTGTCTGCTTTTGCTGCTTGTTTGAACGTGTTTGGACACTTGTCTGGTCTCGCTTCAGCTGATTCAAGTCTAACCCAGTGGAAAAAAATATTTCTTTTTTATTCTGTGTTTTTCTGTTTGTTTGTTTTCTGGTTAGCACATTCCAACAGTTTACCTTCGAATTACATGAGTGCCAAAACCTGCGGGAAGTCTGGGCAGCAGGGAGGGAGGGAGGGAACAGGGGAGAAAGGTGGAAGAAGTAAGAGAGAACAGGAATTGCCCTTTCAGCAAGGCAGGGTGCTCATTTGGTTCAGCCACAGTTTAAAACCATGCCCTAAATTGATGTTTTGTAGGTAGGAATCGCTGCAGTTGCGCTTCTGTGTATTTTCAAGAGGGAGAGGCAAGCAGAGCTGTGGAGATGTACAGAGCATGCTTTCTGTCACACAGTGCCACTCCTGTCAGCTCCTGGAGTTTTCAGTTTGATTCCCCCCTGAATTTCAGATCCAACATATGCAGCATATATATATAAGCAGGCCTGTAAAACCCACAAAAAGGAATTGTATCTTTAATTGTGAGAGAATCAAGATTTAAGAGTTATCTTCAGCTGTCTGGCTTGTAGTAAATAAAGTGAACTCTTGCTAGTTTTTTGTCTATAGTCTGAGGATAATCTGTGTGAGTCATTGTGCCTATTCGTTTGTTTAGTGTATGGGATGCTCTTGGAAAGTTAACAGCAATTGGTATTTAAAGTGAATAACTTTATGCTGTAACCTTTAGTTTCTCATTTAAAGCTGCTCTGAATTTCAATGGTAAAATTTATCTCTCATGGAAGAAGAAATTTTTCTGAGCAAAAGGTTGAAATAGCTTGTTACGGGGACCCAAGGGAATCAGCACTTAGATGAAGTGTATTCCTGGGAGCCGAGCTCCCTGTGCAGCCCTTGCTGCCAGGAGGCAGCGACAGTCGGCTGAAGCCCGAGACTCTCGGCCACTGGAGACAAGTCTCCTTTGGAGGAAGGCAGCATGAACTGAACTGCTACTGTCATGTGGTATGATGGCAGGGTACTTGAATGTAAATTTTTGTTTTCAGCTGACATATTTTGTTTGTGTGGAGGAGTTGAAAATTTTCAGGAGATTTTTTTTTTTTTTCCTCCAAAGAAATTTTTATTAGGAGAGGTCTCAAGCGCTAGAGCTTGTGTATGGCAGCTTGGAGGGTAGGCCGGTGGAACCAGAAATTAAGCATTTATAGCATGTCTCTCTGGGGGTGCCTGTGCAGGTGGGCTGCTCTCTGTCCACGTTTGGAGAGACTTCCACGTAGAGAGTCTTGGGTTAATGGTAGTCTACTATTGAACATAACTTCATATAATCTGCTTTCTGAGAATAAAGTTTATTTTGGTCAGGACTTCTTGTAGAAGAAAACCCATTAATAGCTGTTAGAAGTGTGATCCTTTTGGCTTAAGAAGTCAGGACTGCCATAGCTGCTGGTTCGGTCAAAAGCATGGATTGGTTGTCAACAGTCAGAAATCTCCAGTGCCCGTACCTCTGCAGAGCACATACTGCCCTGGCATCTTTCTTTAGCAAAGGGTGAAAAGTACCTGTTACCTCCAATGGGGAGGTAAAAACTTTGATAACTGATTCAAACGATTTTCTTCATGGCATGAAAAATGTTCAGCCTTAATATATGTGTGTGTAGTTTTCTAACGGACTTTGTGTCCAGCAGTGGTAGCTGCGAGTGCCTGCGTTGCATGCCATCTGAGAATGCGTCAGAAGAAAAATTAACAGGAAAACTCCCTCTGTTAGGAGAGAGGAAAAAAAAAAGAAAGAAAAAGAAAAAAAAAGTATCTGCTACATTCCAAAATCAGTCATAATAATGGAAGTTCACGTCAGATAAATTGCCAGAGTCAGAATGGACAAACATCTGGTTTATTCATCCCTAGCTATACTAACAAAAATATGATATCCTGTTAGATAAATCACTGATCATCCTAGTTTATCTTGGCAGTTGTGCACCTTGGTATTTTTCACTTAAACAAGAACATATCAGTACTTTACAGCTAGCATGCCTCCAGCTCCAGGTTCACAGTTCATGTGCTTCTGTGACTTTGAACTCTTCTTTTCCTGAGTTTACCAGCAGACAGCTGCACCAGAACAGATATGTTTACATGTGGGGAGTAAATGGCAGCTTGCAGCTCAGAGTTTCCATTTCCTTTTATATTGTTCAGGAATCCAGGCTCACAATCCGTGTCCTAAAGCTTCGCGTCATGTACACATCTGACTTGGCCCTTTATAGTAAAAATGTTTTATTTTGACATTGATTTGTTGATAGAAAGGGCTGACTAGGGAGAATCTACTTTCACTAGAAATTACCCTCGGTTTACATGAAGTTCAATTGTGGGTGAAATATCTTAAAAAAAATTCTAAACATCACTTTCTGTAAGGCTTTTAAACAGTATTAAATGTGAGGCTAATGTGGAAGCACTTTATGCAGTTATGGCATGATAGATGTATTTTTAGGCAGAGAAAAATTACATTTTGCGTTAAGCATGACGATGAAATCTGATTAGCTGCTTAAACCGTGACACTGACTATTTAAGCTATTGTCATGCGTAGGTGATAAAATATTCCCAGATGTGCTTGGCAAGGCAGTAATTCCATGAAGAGGTTATGGTAATTAAAAACAAGAAACAAAACCATCAGAGTGATTTGTTCATTTGCCTGAGCCCTAAAGTGGAATTAGAGACTTCAACAAAGAGTATCAATTGTTCTGACTTTACACTGCCTGACAGGCTTCTCATCATCGCTATTGCCTAATTCCACTTTTATGAGCTTTTCCTTCCCCTTTTGTACCTAATTTGGATATTTTTTGGGTTCTTGCTCTGAGTGAAAGCTATGGTTTATTGGTTATTTTGGTAGCTGAACTGAGTGAAGTAGACGTTATGTAAATGACCTGTAGAAAGACCTATAGTAATTGTGTGTTTTGCCTACTGTTGTTCTGAAAAAAGATTCCCCAGTTACCCTGATGTGTTAGAATGAGCCTAACTTTTGGTCACCCTCACATGGGTCTTTTATGAGAAGAAATTATTTGAACTTATTGGAGCATTTTGATGCAGTTTACTTCTGATATATGTGTGTGTATTAGTGGCTAGATTTGACCTATGGCCCACTATTAAAAGTAATGTAATAGTAGTGCACTGCTGGTACATGAATTTTTAATTTTTAATCTTCATTCTAATGTTCCTTATGATACTTGGGCTATAAAATTGAAGCATAAAATCAAACAGCAGAGTATTTGTAGACTTAGGTTTTGCACTTTATATGACCACGCAGTGAGACAGTCCAGAGAGCTGTACTCACTGAAAATTACACCCAGAAAATAATCTTTTAGTACTTGTCTGGATCATTGTCCAGTCTTGTCAGTGCAAGAAGGGGATCCGGAATGCAAAGCAAGGCCTAGGACTAAAATCGCTGATCTGGGTCAGCATGTGTTGCCATGGGTTAGTGTTCTAAGGCTGAAAATGCAAATACCTGTATGTTTTCTATGAGCTTGCTGAAGGCAAATCATTTAGCTCTTTAAATCATTTACTTTCATTAGAACTGCTATGTTTGTGGCTGGGAAATCAAATCAAGCAGTTAACATCATGCCGGCATCATCACATCTATTACAAACTCCCTACCTGCTTGCAGGGCAGCAGCCCAGGTTGCAGGGATTCATAGGGCTGGGAAAATGGCAGCTTGGCAGGGGACAGGATGAAGAGGTTTTCAGGGAGGGGAGCTGAAGCTGGGTAAAGACTCTGTTAGGCAGGTAGTAGTGGTTGCGTCATAAACTTTCCTTCAGTTGAGGTACAGCAGACCACATCTGCTTAGGCAGGTGTTTGTTCCCAAAATCTTCGTCAGTTCACCTGTAATCTGTAATTGCCTTCTGTTGACAAACCATGTATGAGGAGAGATAACCGAAATAAATGAACTCATGTATTACTCTAAATTTCTGTTGTTACCTTTAAAGTGATTATCTGTTTTATCTCATAATCTCTAAATGTAGACTAGTTTGAAACTTCCCATTTAAAGTCTGTATTTGTTTTTCATTGATGCTTTCATTTGAAAGCAGGAAACAATCTGAAAGTAATTGTATTAAGTGTTTCAGCACAAAGATTTTTAAAATATAATAGCTTGGCATATTACTCTATCTTCTCACTATTCCTCGGAGGAAATAAAACAGAGTTAGCAACTTTCATCCAGGCAGCTTTTCTACTACATCCTGTTTCCTTCCGCACACTGGAGAAAGAACTGACATTCCTCTCCCTTTCCTCCGCTTCAAGTGAAGAAATCCCATTCTCCGTGTTGTAGCACTCAGTCTCAGTGAACACCGGTGTTCTGTTAGCTTTTCAAATGTTGATATAGGATTTGGGTTGTTTAGGCAAATGTGTATTTTGCCCTCCATATTAAAGAAAAACAGTACAGAGAAGAGAGGAATATGCACAGCTACCCAGATAAGTGCCCCTGTGCAGCTTTCCTGGGCGTTTGCCCTGGCTGCTTAGACTGCCTGAAGGGTGTCAAGCACCTCCCTGGGAGCCCTGAAGTGCTGTGTGTGCTGTTGCTGTGCTTGCTGGAACGCTGAAATCTCTGCTTTTCTCGCACTGAAAGGTAGACTTGTAATCCCCCTTTCTCTAAGGAAAACTGACCCTTGAAAAGGCTTGGCATGAAAAGGATTAACTCCCTGGAAACTTTGTTTGCAAATGTTAGGAGACTGCTATGTGTATACGCTGGCAATCTCTGTAAGAGACAAATTATTTTCCCACCCTCTCAAGTACTTGGTAGTTTATCTGTTGTTTATATTAAAGATTGATCATGGTTATATATTCCTGACTCAGAGTTCTCATTAATCACACTGTGCCACATAAGAGACTGGAGAAGAAGAATGGGGGTTACTGGAAAGCAGACATGTGATCCCTGGCTCTGCTTTTAATATGGCTTATCCGGACATTAGCTTTGTTCCTGTGAATTATTGTGTTTGTGTAAACCTCTTTCTTTCTTTTTTTTTTTTTTTTTTTTGTTTCCATGTTTGGTATGTCTGTTTTTCTCAGGGCTATTCAGAAAAAGATAATATACTTATTACAAAGATTTTGGAGAATGTTAATCATGACACTTGCCATGTTACTATGTCAAGAGGTCCCTGCTCCCCCCCACATGCCCACCCCCTTGTTTGCTAGCTCTTGCTTCCTCCCCCAGCCCCAGCAGCCATTTCCTCCCTCTCAGCAGAGCCACGCAGGCAATTGTTTCAGCCTGTGCAAAACGAAGGGGTGGAAAAGGACCAGTGGGGTGAGGACAAATCCACAAAGGCTGGGACTTCCTAAAGCGCATCGGCTGCCAACAGAAAGATGCTTTCTCCCACAGCAGCAGAGCTGATCTGCACCTCCTCCTCCTTGACCCTGCTGAAGGTTTCCAGAGAGGGAGAGAAAGAAAAGGGAATTTACTAGTTTTTGCAAGCTGATTGGGGTTACAGGGACAAATTACCAGCCCTGCTTGGAGTCAGGTCCAGGAGCCTCTGAAGCAAGCGATTTTCCCACCCTGACTTGTCTGGCTGAAAGTCCCTTCACATCTTCCAGAGGCATGCATTGACCCAACTCTTCAGTGTGTTCTGGTGGGAAATGGTTACATCGGCAAATTTTCAACCAACAGGAGATTTAACCCCTTGAATTTTTAAAATGCTGTGTGCTTGTGTTTGTCTAATAAAAAGAAATTATTTGGATTTTAAAAGAGGCAATTGAAATAATTGATATTTGACAAATCAGAGCAAATTAGCTCTGAAGAGACTGACATCATTTAATACAGATTATCTTCTCTTTTATTTGTAGCTCTGCTAAAAATACTTTGCCAGGCATATCCTAATTCTGCACAGATTTTTTTTCCTGAGTCACATTAAATTAACGTCTGACTTCTTTGGTGCAAAGTCCCGTTGTAGAATTCACTGTTTAGGAGTATCTTCGACACTGAGACATGACTGTAAATGCTGGTTTGTGTTTATAATTAAACACCTGCCCCATAGAGGCAAGAGATGATTAGAAGTTCTGCAAACCTAGGAGAGTTTAAGTCCATTAATTATGATGAAAGCACATCTTCAGTGAAATCAAGGGAGGAGGAATAATGTAGGGAAGTCTTAGATCTGTAAGAATTTTAAACATTTTAAATATAATTACATAGAAATATCTATTTTAGAGGACTAGATGTTTTTAAAAGACTTTGATTCCAATTAATTTGGATTGCTTGGGTTTTCTTCCCCATATGACTACTTTTGATGACATGTTGTACATATAAAGAATAAGAGAATTTATTTCTGAGTTGGGAATAGTTTTTTAATCGGACTCAGTAATATAAACAGACCTCTATTTGAAAGTTCATTCAAAACTGAGTACTGGTGTATATTTAAATGCACTGTATGCTAAAGTAGAAATATCCCCCAGTGTTTAACCGAAAGCATGTTTTATCTGTGGTTTTGTTTTGTTTTTTTAATGTTTAACAGTAACTGAAGCTGGCTTTGGTGCTGACATTGGGATGGAGAAATTCTTCAACATCAAATGCAGAGCCTCTGGCTTGGTTCCCAGTGTGGTTGTACTTGTTGCTACAGTGAGGGCTTTGAAGATGCATGGAGGTGGGCCAAATGTAAGTTTTTGCACTTTTCTTGGGAAATAAAATCGTTGCTAATATTTGAAATAAGTAAAATATCTTGGTTTAAGAAATATTGGGGGTAGTTTATGGGGCAGCATTTAGGTATCCCTCCTGAGTTACCTCATTATATAGATGTTACCTCCAAAGGTAATGCGGGAATGGAAAAGCACAAATGAAACAAGAGGGATGAAAGAGCTCTGAAGAAGTACTAAATCTTGCTGAGGGAGGGAAGTTTGTTTCCTTAGAAAAAAAAGCTATAATATGTATATATATTCTTTTCCCTGCCTTTTGAAATAGTGTTTGTAAGTGCACTGAAGTAGTCGCAGGCTGGGAAAGCTGGCAGCTGAGGAGGAATGAGAAGAGTTCGGGTTGCAGTACATGAGCGAAAGTAGGGGACATTGTTAGTGAAGGTTTTGAGATTTCTTTCACTGCAATAATGGGAACCCCTTCTGTCCTTTTAATCTGCTCAGGTTAAATCCCTCAGGGATGCTAAGGTAACTGATAAAATTGTGCAAGTGTTTTCCCAGTGTACCAAAAGTCACCAGTGTATCATTTTTTGCTATTTAAGCCACAAAGAGACTTGTACAGATTACTGATTGTAGAAGTACTCTTCAGTCATGCAATCAGATCGGACTCTGCTAGCCAAACAGACAGACACTTAACTCCTAGAAACACTTTTATCTGCCCAGCAGCATGCAAGCGAGTGTTGCTGCCAGGGAAACAGTCTCATTGGGTGAAAATACCAGAGCTGTTTCCACAGCCACAAAATTTTGGAATGCATGGTCTCCCTTACAGCTAATTGTCTCTTAGAGCTAAAGCTGAGCTGTCGTTTTTCAGTCTTTCAGGTTCTATCATTTTAGTCCACTTCTACTGCAAGTTTTCTTTAATGATATTGCTCCATGTGTATCAAGGCAGGTATATTGTCATGTGTGTTATCATTCAATCTAGCAAAAATAGGACTTAAATATGTCTCGATAACTGTCTCTATTTCTGTCTGATCTGTGTCTTTAGAAATATAAAGCTTTCATTTGTTTACATAATGCATCATAGAGGCATGTAGAGTACCAGATACTTTTACTGGGAGGTTAACTATAAAATGGACCAAGACCGATGCTTGAGACAAAAGTGACTTAGTCCAGTGCCTGGGATTGATGTATGTGGTCCCTGAAGACTCAATATAGTATCCTGGTGATACTCTGTTTGTATACCTTTGTGCTTTCCAGCAAAGTAAATTACTTGCGTGCAGTTCCTTGCCACAGACAGTAATTACAGGACACCCAAATATGATGTTCCTCTTCTAGTCATCTATGTTACTGCTATTCCTTCAGCCAGCTATTGGAGATTGCTGTCCATTGTCTTTGCACTGCTGGTGTGTTGTTAAGTGCGTAGAATGGGATCCAATTACCTCCTGTCTAATAAATCTTTTACAACTGGTTGCTGAGTCACTACCTGTATCTTGCTACCCAAATACAATAGGAAGCGTTGCTATTCTCCATGTACCGGTGTAACTTGCAATAAAACAGAAGTTGCAGTCAAGCTATGATGTTGTGTGCAACGTATGTGCTGACTGGCAGTATAGAAAGTAAGCAAAAGTGCACTTCTGACCATTTAGGATTATGACAAGTGTCAATCTGTGGTGACTTCGATTGTTTATTATTCCAGGTAACTGCTGGTGCCCCCTTGAAGAAAGAATACACAGAAGAGGTAAGAAGAACTATTATAAAACTTTAGGAGAAGTTTTTGTTTGAAGGGACAAAACACTGTGTTATATGGAGAATTATAACTTCTCATTCCTCTGGCTGGATAGTTTGCGGCCTCAGGTTTGACAATAGCATGCTCTAATGCTGACATTCGGTGAACACCTTTAACAGGCATTGCCAAAAAGTAAAGCCATCTCATCTTCCCCCAGCCACTCGGTGTTATCCCTCTTGTGTGTGCTATGTGTGTGTGTCTGCATGGTAGATTGTACTGAGGAACTGAGCTAGCTGAAAAATTATCTTTTTTTCAGTAGTTTTTCCAGGACCACTAAGTTTTCAGACTGATCAGCTCTTCATTCCAGTCCATCATACAGGCATTTATGGCAGCACAAGAGCAGAGTGGTGCAGGGATCAAAGACACTCCCTGAAATTAATGATAGCTTAACCTGTTCATTAAACAACAGGTTTAATCTGTTTGTGCTTCCCGTCTGGTGTTGGATGTCACTCTTCAAACAAGAGTGGATTCTACAGGTTTGTTTTCTTTGTCTCTTTGCTGTAGACAAGTTCTGGTTTTTTGGTTTTATCAGGCTAAGGATATGTGTTGTTGCAATTAAGACATGGCCTACAAAGTGTGAGGTAAAAGAGTAAATATGGAAATCCAGTAATGCGCTTTTGTCTGGGATATATATGTATATATAGATTAGACTATGCATCTAACACATCTGCATGTCAAACCCCACCCCACTACTGTAGCTTGTTTATAAACTTTGCAAACAAGACTAACAGCCCTTTCACAATCGTGACAGGCAACCAGTCATCAGCTTGCACTGTCTTGTGTCCCAGAAAAGAGCAATACATCCATGTACAAATTTTGGGCACTGCTTAGTTACTTAAATATGTCTGTTGCTTGTTAATTGAAATAAGAATTAGTAAGATAAGTGCCAAAATATTTTTGTCTGGAAGCATTTTACTTGCCTTCAGCTGTCATGATCAGCACTGTTTATGTTCGGTTTCATTTATGGAAAATTCTTTGGCTGGAGAAGACTTGATGTATCTTACCATTTCCATTAATTTTTATTTAATTGCACAGAACCTCCAGCTGGTAGCTGATGGCTGCTGTAATCTACAGAAACAGATTCAAATTACTCAGCTCTTTGGAGTTCCTGTTGTGGTTGCTCTAAACATCTTCAAGTAAGTCTATTCTTTCATTACTCTTGTGAGTAAATCCACAGTTCAAATTTCACACTTTTCTTCGGTTTTAAGTTAATCAGTTTTGGCATGAAGAAAAGAAGCTATTAAAGAATTTCCTTTTTTCATCATGAATATAAAAACCTTTAAATCCTTAGCTTGTTCTTAAGGTTTTAAAACCACCAAAAAGGTATATACTGTTATGGAAATATTAATCTTCCATGTTAATTAGCTATAACAATTACAAAAAGTTTTCTTGAAACATATAAATACATATGCCATATATAAATGCATTCTGTATATGGCACAATTTGTATATAGACTTGCTTTACAACTGCTGATGGTAGAATAAGGCAAAGTATGTAAGGTTATAAAAGAGAACTAATTAAACAAAATAATGAGATGGAACTGTTTGGTTGGCAGAACTGACTCTCCTGCTGAGGTTGATCTGGTGTGTAAGATTGCAAAGCAATCTGGAGCATTTGATGCTGTACCCTGCAATCACTGGTCGGCTGGTGGTAGAGGAGCAGTAAAATTAGCTCAAGCTGTGGAAAAGGCAGCCAATCAGAAAAACAGTTTCAAATATCTCTACAGCTTGGAGGTAAGATTTTTTTTTTTTTTTTTTTTTTTTAATGAATGCATGCTGCATCAGTGTTGGATTTAAAACAAGAACATTGCACAAAGCTATCTAACATACTTGGAAAGGGACTTGACTTGGCTTAATATCACAAAAGCTGGAGAGAACAAACAATCTGTGGCTTGTCTAATCAGAGGAGCAGGATACTTGCTGGTAATGCTCGTTATTTAGTGCATTGAATGATGTTTCTGATACTTTCTTGTTTAACATAAAAGTATGTCTGTAGGTGGAACATTCACAAATTATTGTGGGAGACTTCTCAATAAAGATCTCACAGTCATATTTGTCCTGACAATCAGCTAAAATGAAATATTGTTACTGTCTCACAGTCATGGGTATTGCTCCAAGTTGTGGCTCCCTGAAGCGTTCACTCTCTGTATGAGAAGGATATTAGAGATAGCACGTGCATGCTCATGCTACACATCTGCCCAGCCAGACAGGTCAACACAGAGAGAAAGCACTGCCTTTGCCAGCACCCACTTAACACACCCACAGCCCTCAGATGAACATGAAGAGCACAGACGGCCCAGTCCTGTTCCTTCTGTCCTGCTGGTCGGGATTAGAGTCTGCTAGTACAACATGGCACACACGATATATAGGTCACTGCTGTTGTTGGCCTTAGATCGTCAGTCTATCCAGGAGCAGCCCCCAGTGCCCCTGCCCTGCTGCAGTTGTTGGCACCAGGGTCCACGAGCCCCTGAGGTTCACGGCTCACAGCACCTGCTGGCACTCAGACCTTTCCTCCTGCTCTCTAGTGTTCATACATACACATCTGGAGCAGAGAGCACACCCATACAGAAGGTAGTCAGAAATCAGATTTAATGAAAATAGAGGACAGACTGTGGTGCTCAAGCACAGAGCTCAGTCAGCCAAACTACTGACCAGACACCTTTACACTCAGCTGGCCCTTTTTCCCCTTTTCCCTCCATTTTTTCCCACACTTGTTCCTCTTCAATCCACCTTGATTACTCCCTTTCCCCATCTTTAGTTCTTCCACTAAACATGCCCCAACAATCTTTACACATTCCTACAATCCCCTTCAAAAATCCCATCATAAGTTTTACACTGTCCCAAAACGCTCTTCTTCCTACATCCCATGACAGTCCTGTGCTGCTGTAGGCAATCACTCCCTTTTGTTTGCAAAGTTTTCTGATTAAAGAGTTTCCCCATTGACTCATCTTGGTGCCTTTCACACCAAGAACAATAGTCTCATCCTTCCCCTTGGATGGTCTTAGGAAACAACCAATTCAGTGTGCTCTGATTTTCACTGGTTAGGTTTTTCCACTGATTACGTTACTAGGGTTCCTCCACCTATCATTGTTCCTCTGATCCTTGCTTGGGCTTTGTGTTTAATTTGCTTAGCTGTTAGTCAGATAACCTAACAAAGGATAGTGTGGTCCAAGTTTCAATCTTTTGTCTGCCAGAGATGGTGACTGTTTTTCCATGTCTTGGAGACTTTATTGCAGTCATCTGCAAGGTAACATCACAGCATTGTGAGCTGTCAAGAGGAGCAGCTTGCAAGGAAGGGCTGCTTGGGCCCCTGAAGGCACTATGCTGGAGTACCACCATGCAGACAGAAGATTTGGAGGGATGTGAAACTCCCTATCAGATGTATTGCTGAGAAGGTTATACAAATGATTTCTCAGGACCTTCCTGGCTATCCAAATGTGGGTGGGTTAAAATTCGGGCAGCAAAATAGACTTCTCTGGCACCAAGGAAGCCCTTGTCAAATTTCAGGTCCTGTGCCCCAGTGGTACTTAAGTTTCTTTAGAAAATGTTTGAATGCTATTTTTTAATAGCAGAACCTCAGCTTCATTTTTTTAAATGGCTGAAAGTTCCTGTTTTGATTATTCTCGCCAGAAAAAAGTTCAACCTGAGGTAGATATGCCCTACTGTTGTCTTTCACTTTCTCTCCTCCCTGATATGTACCTCGTATCTGTTGCACCCATTTTATTTATTCTTTCCACCTCCCCCACTGTTTTCCCAAATGTCAGTAATCCAGCCAACTCCTATTGGTATTAACCACTGCCTTCACAGAATAGATGGAAATACCTTGGGAATATAAGTGCTGCGGCATCTATTCAGGGCGTTTTGCCCACGGAACATTTTTATAGCCAAACAGTGGACAATATATCTGCCTTTCTGAGTTTGTCTCTAATGAGGTGCTCAGGAACCTGAGGATATCATTTTATGGGTTTTGCATAGTAAAACGGAAAAAAAAAAATTCTTGCAGAAATATGTGTAATAGTTTTCCCCATAGGACACTTGTGTTACAGAGGTAGCACATTAATGTTTGACAAGTCCATATTTAAGCTCTGATGTTACTATATTCTATGTAGCTTACAATCTTGTGGTATGAATGAGTAGAAAGGATTGGTAGGGGTGGACTCTGCCTCTATGAAGGAAGAAAATGAGATTGATTTCTACTTTAATGTCTTTCCCAGACACATCTTTTTGTGCTGTGTCCCTTAAGCAGCGTGATCTTAAGCATAAAGGGAATGAACCACACCTTTACATCAACTTAATATCCCGAAACTTAACACAAGTATTATAAGCCTCAGAAATATGTTGAAGGGATTTTATAAAAACATATAAAGATTTTAAAATACTGTAAAAAAGCAAATTCAGGCTAACAAAAACAGTAAAGTGTAAAGTTCAGGCTTCTGTTTCATTCTTACTGCGCAAAGGATGGGGACTGAAGCATTTGGAAGTAGGAGAGTGAAACAGCAGTGCTGTCACTTGTACGGTATGGTAGGTCATTTGGTCACTGGGCCTGTAGGGACGTGAAGAAAAGGTCCCTCTTCCAAATGAGCCTGCCTAGATATTAATTAAGGTTGTAATAGGATTTTACGATGTAGCAGTTTTGAGGACTGAGTTCTACTGTTCAAAGGGGTAACTATGACAGAAAATTAAGAAAGAGAAGAGGTAGTAAGATGGGATTAAGACAGATGATTTCTCTCCATCATTGTGCCTAAAGGGGATGTAAGTGAAAGGACGTAGTTCCATCCCTTGTCTTTCAAGTGACTGCTGGATTTGTCCAGTTACTTGAATACTTTGAAGTCCTGGTTGCCTCAAGTTTGACGGGGTTTGCTGTGGTGGGTTTTTTTTTTCTTTTCTTTCCCCTTTGGAACATTGAAAGGGGAAATATTCTGCATAAAACAACTACCACTTAATTCATATCTTTGTCTTTATGATATTACCCTACTCTTCGCTTTACTCCATGTCTCCATTCAGTCCTTTGATGTCTATGCATTTTATCTTCCTCGGTCTGTAAAACTTCATCAGAATTTACTTCCAAAACTGGCTATAAATAGAACAACTTTCAACAGCACAGACCACTGTAGCCGTAATAGATTCATTCAACATTTTGATGTTTTGTTAGAAGGCATTACTCTGGGGATTTAAAAACAAAAACCCAAACCCCTATATGTAAAACTGTTTTAGATCCTTTTTTACTAGTTAGACCAAAATTTGCAGCAAACTATATTATTAGTATACAGTCAGGCATCTAATTACAGGATAGTCCAGGTCAACTGGGCTGTCTTTAGGTTTTTTCCAAACGGCATGCATCTCTGCAGTGCTTTATGTAATTTCCAAATGTATACCTGGAAACAAAGACTTCCTTGAAAGGTGTTTACAAATGTGTATAATGTGAGAAGAACAAGAAAGTCTTGTCTAGATCTGTCAAATACTGGTAAAAGGTTGAGGATCAGCGATTTTTTTTTCTGAATCCTGAGGTATGTTTATACATTTATACCATCTTGTCCAGTGATACCCAAGCATGTGCTGAATGAGCGATTTTAGACGGTGGATGCAACACAGTTGTATTGGTTCAGGACTCAGGCTCAGCTAAATTGTTCCTCTTGAGTATCATAGCAAGCTAGTCTAATTAGAATACTGTGCTAATGTGGTTATATTGCTTGAAGCATCTCATTTCAGTCTGTGTAAACTTCCTCAGGTGTCTCTACATGACACACTTTTGGATTGCTTTTCAGGTTCTCTTTATTTATTTCTCTAAGCAGGCAAGCTTTTGTTTTTATCCTAGCAGCTGATGCTTATACTTTTTTTTTTTTTAATACTTCTTGATTCTAGCAAGGGTTTGTTTGACATTTGGTATTAGATGAATAAATATTTTTCAAGAGTTGAAATGAGAACAGAATAAGCTTCAAGTATATTTTGAGGGCAGTGCGAAGAATAGCTGCATATGTGATTTTGGGAGTGCATATGTGTGCCAGTGTCATTTCATGGATCAAGTACAAGAAGTGACCTCTGACAAGTAACCCCAGCACTGTAGTTACTTTAAAAGTGTAAGAAAAGGACATAAACAGATACAGTGTATGATTAAATGCTTACAGTATTAGGAATTGCTCGGGGCGGGGGGGCGTTCAGGAGCAAGGAGGGGTTTTTATATGATAGGCTCCAGAGTTTATAACATAGTTTAGAAGATTGTTGGCAGTAGTTGTAATAAATACTATAGTAGTGTGTGGTTTTAATACGGATTTTTGCCCCTACTGCACACTAACCTCTCTTATTTTGAATTGGTTTCTTGCCGAGTATTTCTCTTTAGTGTTTGGAGGATGGGTTTGTTTTAAAGGCCTCCTGAACTCTCTATGAAATAAGCTGTGCTTTTTTTTTTTTAATATATATTCTTGCTACATATGGAAAATATCAAAATATCGACTCTCTTATCACTGTTCACTTCCTTTCTGGGTTCACTTTTCTTGAAGTATGGGTCTTTAAGTTGCAGCAGAAAGCTATTACTCAAAATAAAGTTGACTGACCCATTAAAAGCAAGTTTAGATAACTAGGGGGAGTGTAGGAGAGGATGGAAACAAACGCATCCCATTCCCAAATTTCTCTGGCTTCAGTGCCTGTTCTTGGCAGGGGGGAAGCTATATTCCCCACTAATGCATGCCTGGTGAGTAACCTGCCTTCTTTCACTATCCTGGTCTCCTCAGTTCTCCTGTGGTGAACTCTCCTTTGACTTACAGCAGCCCTCTTCAACCTGAGGGAGGAAGCATAGGTCTGAATGAAGGCAGGCATTAGGTTTTTAAGAGGTGCATTGCCCCTTCCTGCAAGGCAGCTGGAGCGCAGTGGGCTAACACTCCAGGAGATAGAAGAAAGGGGAAGGACAGGTGTATGGCATGAGGCAGGATCAGCGTATCTGGCCAGTCAGCGAGTTAGCATTGTCCTCTTAAAAGACTGACATGGTAACCTGACAGATATGATTGAAGAGCCTCAAATCACCTGATTTATGCTGCATTGGAAAACTAAATTGAAGAGTGTAAAGGTCACAAAAGGGAGGGAGGAGAAGGAATTGTTCCAAGTTTGTCAGATGACACCTATTTTTGCCATTGCTTTGCCTTTAGTTAATATCATGACAAGTGAAAATATTTCCAGGTTGTACTGAGGAAGTTGATTGCACAAATATTTTGGGTGAGTGCAGTGAATTGTCTGGCCAGCTTGCAGAACAAAGGAGAACTTTCTCAGCTTGGGGCCATCCCCTGGGAATGAAGTTGAGTAGCAGCACTTCTCAGGGAGGTATTCAAGCAGTTAGCAGCTTCAGCACTGGTGTTTTTCTTCCGCTGCTGGGAGCATAATAACAACTTGGGCAAATCTGGAGCATCTAAGCCCACAGTTTTGGCTGCCCCTGCCTCTGTTGTGCTATGGCAGTATGGTGTGGGCTGCCACTTGGCTCATTTCTTCCAGTATTAGCTTCAGCTGTCAGATGATGGGTCACTCGGAGGAGTCTAAGGGTAGCATCAAAACAGAGAAGACTCTGCCAGCAGTGGTTCTCTGTGCGTTATCTTCTTTTCCATCCGCTGGCCATGGTCTCCAATAACAAGAATGAGCTGTGAGTAATGAAGGAGGGAAGAGACCGGTCAGTGGAGGAGAATGCTCCTTGGTGCATGTAGGAGAAGGGGAATGGCTCGAAGAGGAAGGCAGAGTCAAGAAGGGCTCACGGGGCCTGGGTCTGAGGATGCTGACCTCCAAGGGAATGACCTAAGGCAGAATGTTTTTTTCCATTTCTAAATTGGTCACCTTTTCAATCCCAGTGTGATTGAATGTGTGAGTGGGTGTGGGTGTGTTAGGGGTATTTTCTGTTTCCTGCACTAATACCGTGAAGCCGCTAAGCCATGAAAGCCATCCATCATGTGTCTGCTGTCACATCAGCCCAACATACCTCTGTTGTTTTGCCTAGGAGGCAAATAACTTCTGTGTTGTTCTTTATACAGCATGGAGTTCAGTCATGTATGGACCAAATGGAAGGTCCTTAAGCACTACCGGAGTAGGAATAAATAAAATTATATACACTCCTTACTGCAACTTTTCCTAATAAACGATGGAGATAATTTCTCATCTTGAAATGCAGGCTATGCTGCCCTCCAGGGTATGCTAGTCTTTAAACTATTGCTCCCCACCCTACTGCTACTAAGCCATCTAGCAGTGAAACCACGTTAAAGAGGAATTCCACAGGGCTGTACCAGCCTCTCCTCCCACTCCCATCAAAGAGATTTTGGTGGAGTCTGGGCACTTCTTTCACTGAATTGGGTGTTCTAGGGTTGGAAGCTGTCTTTCTTCCACTCAATCTCTTTTGTTGTGGATGTAGGCTCTTGATGGCACTGCACTTTTATGTTTGTTTTCATTATTTTCCTATTCTTCACGTGAAGCAATTTTCTTAGGCACGGCTGGGGTTTCAAAGTTGGGGAAATGGAAAATAAATCTCTAAGGCCACAAGCTTAGGTGTTGATTCACAAACTGTTTAACTCGACTGAATATGCTTTTCCACAAGTTAAAAAACACAATCTTGTCCTGTGCCAACAAAGGAAGAGGAGTGCTAAAGACTTGGGAATCCTTTTGTCAGCCACAGATCTTCTGGAACCAGAATATACAGATACTTCAATAAATGTGTTTTTATTTTATCCAGGGGAAAAGCTAGAAGTAGGAGTTCAAATGTGCAGAGTCAGCTATTGTTTTAGCACTGCACTCTGTCACCTCACACAGCACCTTCAGCCATACTCCCATCATATGTTTTCATTTGGCAACCTTCCCAAGAAGAGGAATGAGTGATGTCTGCATACTGTTTCACTTAGCCAACCAACGATTCTTTATTATTGCTTTCAGTGAATGCATAAGTTAAAATTTAAAAAAAAAAGTGCCACTACCAGGAATTTTAAACTATTTCAAAAATTTCTGTTAAAACACAAGCAGCTTAGCAACAATAAACCCAGAGGTTAGTGACCTCGTAATTAAACTGGTGATCTCATAATTAAAAATAGGCAGTGAGACTAAAGTGAATGTTTAAAGAACTTGAAGTATTAAATGTGTAAGTTATAAATGAATAGTGCTTTTGTTATATTCTCTGGTTAAACATGTGTTTTTCAGAAGAATCTTAAGTTTGCTCACAGAATAAAGTAGTTTTAAATATTTATGTTGTGTAACTGCGTAGAGATCCTTTCAGACAGTGCTGCACTGACAGACATTCACTTAAGGAAACCAGGACAGTATTCAGTTTAAGCTAGATGACACCAGTGCTTCTCGTAGCGTGGCTTAGCTGCAACCTAGTGGAATGAAGTATGACTACGGACTGTTGACTCTGGCTCTTTGGAGATGTTTTCTGTTGGACTCTGTTTTGGGGAGGAAGTCGGGGGGAATGTTTAAAATCAGAAGAAAGGAAGAAGGAAAGGAACAGGGGTTTTCAGCAATCTCGGTGATTGTCTATGGGGGGTTAGAAAGATGAACTTCTTTCTGCAGTGGCCAAAGAGCTTAAAATCAGGTGTCCAGATTAGGATGCAAAAGATGGGAATCCCGAGCACAGTCCCAAGCCGGGTCCCTGGTAATCTGTATGTTTCTTTTCACGTGATACTGACTTTCGACAACAAGACTGATTTCAGGAATCCCAGCCCAAGCCGCATGTCCCTGCCCAAACTCACTGTTTCTGCTGGTACATTTCAGTGATCAGATCTGAACAGTTTGGCATTCTGTAGAGATGGCATTTAAGCCACCTCTGTCTCTCTGCTTTATACTGGCTTTGCCTTTATGGTAAACTGGATGTGTGAACTGAGCTGGGTTAAAATAGCTTGCTTTTTTTTCCCCTGGGTTATCTTTTAGCCTGGATCACTTTCTCTGGTATGTGCAGCTGCGCAAACAGTGGTGCTGCCCTCTCAGTTGCACTGGCACATGGATGAGTGTGAGCAGCAGAGGAAGGGAGGATGAAGGAGGGTCTGTTGAAGCTGGTCTTCTGTCCACAGAAATCCTCATCAAGCCCCACGTGGAAAAATGATAATCTGCAGTCTGCTGTTATAGCTGAAGAAAGAGTTGAAGAGTGAAGGAGATGTGAGGAAATGCTAGCTGAAATGAAACACTATTAAATTACATTTTGGTAAAAACCTTGCTGTTGATAGTATTGGAGGAAAGAAGATTGTGTAATAAACAGCACCAATTTGCACTAATGTGATGTCTTGCAAGGGGGATGACCTGGAAGTAGCAGTATGGCTGGGTGAACAACAGTGCTGTGATTTTATCTTGGATAATCAATTCAGTCTTGGGAATGACAGGCTCTCCTCTTTATCAGTGCTGATTTCTTGGTTTAATTGTTCTCTATCAAGTAATGAAATGTACAGCTACACAGACACTGTTTTTGTGAATGCAGTTCGTGCACTTTTGCTGTAGTACTTGTTATGCTTTAGCCAAGGAGATAATCCTGTTTATGGTGTGGGTGCTTGACAGCCTCAACAAGCACGTGTGTTGGTGCTTGCTTCAGAAGAAGCATATGGCTTTGGTAGCTCTGAATGTGTGAGACTTCAGAAATGCACATTGTCTCTGGCAGGGCTGGGGAGATCAGTTGTTTCTGAGAGAAACACCAAAGCTACTTAACTGTAAGCAGATATTCATACCGTGTGGCCCTGTAGCACCTTCTTATGTTCAGTGTAAGTTTACATTGAGTATTTCATGCTATCATTTTCTCAAGAAGCTAAAACTGAATTTGGAATGAATTATCTGAAACTGCCATCATTCCTTCAGCATTAGTACTAATATTAGTTGCATATCTATAAAAGTCAGTTTTTGTCTAAATCCGCACTGTCTACTGTGTGTCTGTCACCTGTTCTCCCCCTAAATGTACTTAGTTGTGTAACATTCACAACCTTACATAAGTGAAATAAGGAGAGGAAGACCTTTTATTGCTGATCCTAAATCTTTTGTGCTTTTGATGCTCTGCACATTTTATAAATATCTTTATCACCATAGCTGTCCAGATAGCAGAGGTGCTGTGAAATCAAGTTGCTCTTCATACAGGTGCATCGACACTCACCGTCCAGATGAGATTTTTCATCCTCCTTTCTTTAAGACTGTTTTACTGATGGCCTACAAATAGTTGCATCAGCGTATCTGAGGGTGCTGTATTATAGTTTGCGAGTGGGAATGAACAACTGGTTTAGGAATATTCTAGGCCATTGTAGAAAATTCTCAGACAAAGAAAATGAAAGATGTGAAAGTACTTATTTTTTCTAAGTGTGTGAGATGTGTGGTTTATGCTGGCAGATACTTGACCAAGGTGTTTAAGGTACAAATAGGTAGCTCACATAATTTTTTTAGAAGAGTCTGGTATAAGCTGGACCAAAAATCCATCTTAAAATCCCTTGATGATTTAGTTACTTGTGCAATATGCCTCTATTTTTCAGCCCATTTCAATTCAGCTAAGCACTTTTCCATATGAATTAGTACTGTGAAGCGTTATTACATGTGGTGGATGCCTGTGCCCATCAGTAAGAGTATTTCTGTAGTGAAGTGCTGAGTAATCAAGAGTTTTGTTGAAAACCTAAAGCTAAACTTGCTTTTAAAGACCAGATAAGAAAAAGTAAGAATTGTTCCTACAAATATCTTGTGAACATCCAGGCTTCTGCTATGGCATATATGTAAAAAGTCTCTTGAATTACTAGAGCTTCTTTTCTGATAAATACCATTATATTAGTTTCAAGCAAAATTAATTTTTATTTCTCATGTAAAGTACTAGGTGGCTTTTCTTTCGAAAATACTTCTTTAAGTTAAATTAAAATGAAGTTTCCTAGCAGTATTACTTGATAACTGAAACACAGGAAACTTTTTAGCTTGAAATACTATTACACTGTGATTCTAAATAGATAATCCCTCAAAAAAATCCCACTAAATACTAGGAAACAGGATCCTTAGCACGATTTTCAAAATTTGAGGAGTGGGTACTGGCCTGAAAAGTATCTGAAATTCTGGTTAAAAAAACCAAACATAAATCTGTAGGGATACAGTTTGACTGTCCAGCTCAGACTCACTCATGCAAAATACTGAGCACATCCCGGGAGGAGCAGAATGCCACCACTGTCATTAAAGCAGTCTGCTCTGATGTTAGACAGAGCCCTGCTGGGTTTCGTTTGTAAACTACAGCTATGGTTGTTGGAAGGGGGCTGAGAGCATAGTAATTATGCTGCTGTCAAATTAGTTTGAAATATTTTGACATAAATGCAAGTTGAATCTAAATTAACATCTCCATCTCAATGAATTTACTGAGGTTTAAGCAGAAAGCTGTTAGTTTTGATGTTGGCCTGCTGACAATGTGGAGTGGAATTCCTTTTGCTGTTGCTGTTAGTCCTTGACTGCAAGCAAACAGCACCCAAAAGGCAAGTTAACAGACACATTTTGCATTTCTTCCATCGTGTTCAAAACTACCGTGGCTATGAATGTACTTACATCACTGATAATCATAACTCATAACTCGTATCACTGAATAATCAACCTGGACAAAGTTTCATCTCATGATGGCTGTCCATGTCACTGAAGTATTCTATTCAGCTTAATGCTGCCAGGAATTATATTCAGGATGTTTGCAGTGTGTTATCTCCAATCCTCATTAGATTTTTTTTTTAACTGCTTGGATTCCTGTAAAAAGCCTGAAGTCAGGAACATGACATCATTCCATGCAATTAAGGTGCAATAATCATGTAGTGAGCATGTTCAGAAGGTGTCTTGTGGAACATTTTTAAACCTCACTTTGAAATTTTCTATCTGAGGGAGGGATTTTATTTGAGCCTTAGTAGCTTTTAACTGCCTTACATTTAAGCTATTTGAAAGTCTGGCAAGCTTCTTTTCTTGTGATGTCTTTGTTACTGGAGTTCTTTATTAATATAAAGGCAGACTACTTTAAACTTTAATTTTTCTAAAATTCAATCATAAATACAAAAAAGGTCAGTCTGACACAAACCCTTCAACTGATGTATCTTTGCAGCAAAACCATTACTTCTAGACAGGCATTGCAAAAATGTGATTAACTGTGGATCTTCCTATAAATGCACCAGATAGTTTGTTATTCACAAACCAATTTCTTGCCTTTGTTGGAATAAAATGAAATACTTCTGGTTTGTGTTCTGATACTTTTTGTATTGCTTGAGATTACCAAATCTTCTTCCCCAAGTGGCCTCTCTTTAGATTTTGTTCAACACTTCTTCCACGTGTGTTGTTAATTAAATATGCTAGAGTACAAATTACTGGTGGGCTGTTCCCTGGAGCGTTGCACACATCTCTGGCCGTTTGTGGTCAGCACTGAAGTAGCTGAACTGGTGGTATGATCCTTCGTCCATTGCCATGTTCCTATTGAAAGAAGTCGAAGAGGTTGGCTTGTTTAAAATAGGCTATAGGGGTCATAATTGCTTTCTCCAAGGTCATTCAAAACAAAAGGAGAGAGAAAGAGGAAAGAGTTGTTTAAATAAACAGAAATGATGGCACAAAAAGTAAATGCCTGGTCTGACCACAAAAAACTGTCTGCTGAAAATCTGTGAAAGGATTTTTAACAGCCTGAATGTGAGAGTCTGCATCTGCCTTCAGATAGAAGCCATAAAGGCAGAACACGCATTCAGTTTGAGCTGAATAACGTGATGTGGATACTCATGGAGACTGAGGTTGAACTTAGTGACTTGTGATTTCAAAGTGTATCCTAGAATGCTTTCATAATCTTTTTTGGTTTTTTTAAGTGTCTGAAGGGCTTTATAATATCAATGCTACAATTCAAAATACATATGTTAGGAAGGATAAGAGGTGAAAATAAAAAAAAAAAAAAAAACAGTCAAAGGAGAAGTGATGGGTCAGGAATTTTCTGCTACAATTCCTTGCTTCTCAGAGGAACCTTCTCTGGCTGCCTGCTACCTTGCCTTGTCGACTCAGTGTATAGGTTATCTTTATTGTGAAATGAAATTTATTTGTCTAGTGATCCCTGTTAACCCAGTGGAGTTTGCTTCCTTGTATCTGCAGTATGTGTTAGCTCTTGATTCTTAAAACTACATGGCAGTAATTTTCTTCCCCCACTTTAGGCAAGAGTGTAAGCTCATGTTGTCAACTTTGTAATGCACAAATTGTGCAGCTCCTAAATGATGGAGTAGCTGAAATCATGGTTGTAATTCATGTACCTGTACCTGAATATCATATCCATCACCAGTGCCCTTTACTTGGTTTAATGCTTTAGCAAGCCTGTTTAACAAGGATGAATTGAAATGAGAGATTCAGATTTCTCGCTCAGCAAACAAGATGTTAGTTGCTCTTGGCTAATGTTCATCCTTGTATTGTTTCCTTGTCTTTGCAGCTTCCTATTGTTGAAAAAATAAGGATCGTTGCTCAGAAGGTGTATGGAGCTCAGGATATAGAGTTGTCTGCTGTTGCGCAGTCACAAGTTGATTGTTACACCCGGCAGGTAAGAACACCAGTGAATTATGCAGTGAAGTACCTGCTGGAAGAGAGTCTTAGGAAACCTCAGGGTGTAAAAGGTTTTCAGATTGGACTGTTTAGTCAAGGTTTGCTAAAAGGCGTGAGCTTACCTATGGTGCTAAACTGTGGAGGTCAGTATGGATTGGTTTAGATTAGATTAGATAGAATGGTTTTAACCTTGAAAGCTATCTCCCATAAGGTATGTATGGTGTTTGGAATCATTCTGGGATTGTTGATGAAACTCTGTACTTTCTATGCACAGTGGTAATTTGGGATTACTGCGTTAAATGTGACAACTGCACTTCTGCAGAAGTAGCAGCTAGTGAATGTTCCCGATTTTAGCATATGAGTGTTCATTTGTACCTGCAAAAAACGAGTCTGCAAACACAAAAATACCTGTGTGCAGCTATACGCTTTAATAACAAAGCTTCCAATACTTGTAAAATCTTTTGTTTTCCTTCTGTTCATATTATTTTCAAGGTAAAATAGATCACTGTTCCTAAAGCATGTGGGAGTGGGCTTTGTTACACTTTGACAACAGTTTTGAAACCATGTGGAGACGTGAATGTATTTTATGTAATGGAACGGTTTCTGCGCGTAAACATGTCTGGAGCCTTTCTGTCAGAAAATAGAAACTATGGACAATGTGTCATGGAAAAATTCCTGAGTATACTTCAGTGGCCTGGTTAGACAGGCAGAAGTATAGCCATCTTCTCTATAATGCAAATCTCCTGAGAATTAATTTGATTTTCTAGATGGAAAAGAAGCTTACTTAGTGTACTTGAAGCAAAATAATCCATGTCTTTATCTTTTCCTGCTGTGACTCTCTAATCCATTTTTTAGTCTAAACATTAGTAGTATTAGGAAATATTTTCAGTGTCATTAAAGGATTGTTGTCAGCGCTGAGCTGCAGACGCAATTCCCTGCAGTGCCGCCTCTCCTCCTGGCCTTGTGAATTGCATCCCTGTTTGTCAAGGAATTGAACAGAAGAGTAGAGGGTGCCTGACTCAAGGTTAATCGATAACCTGGGAAGACAAATAATGTGTGTGGGAGCTGCTGAGGGCCTTTCCCTGATTTTCTCCCACTTTTTGAGTAACTACTGCACTGTTATTAGTGAAGTGGGTGCCATCACCTCACGCAGTTTTTGTCTTGTTTAAAAACAAAGCAAAGCATCACGAGCCATTTGTGTTTACCTCCAAGAAGATATTAGAGAGTTTTGGACTATGAATCCTGGTCTCAAGTAGGTATCTAACTGGGTCATTAGAGCCCAGAGGGAAGTTCCGTACTGGAGTTTTATTGAGTTAGTGTAGGTTTCTTGTTCAGTGGGATACTTGTTGTGCACCCTTTCTCAAAAATAGCACACTCTAGCCATCGTAGGCAACTTTTGCACCTAACTCTAGGTTAAGAACCCACTCTAGAAGCTGGATATCACTACAGCCAAGTCTCTGGAGATACAAGCCTGAGCTGAGAGAGAATAGCATGTAAAATACAGTATTCTGTCCATTTCTGAAATATTAGCTGTTAAGAAACTGAGGTTAACTATTGCTATATGGGTTGTAGGATTTCTAGAAGATATTGATAACAAAGTGAAAATATATTCTGTCTTTACTGTAATCATAAAAACATTTTTCTTTTATTTTCTTTCCCTTTTCTGTTAGGGATTTGGAAATCTTCCCATTTGTATGGCAAAAACTCACCTATCCCTCTCCCATCAGCCTGAGAGGAAGGGTGTTCCCACTGGTTTCATTTTGCCGATTAGTGATGTGCGAGCCAGTATTGGAGCTGGATTCATCTACCCTTTGGTAGGAACGGTGAGTGCAGAGTATTCAACTCAACCACTCCCCTTTCTTTGACCCAGCTTGACAGGGCAGTGTATTTCCTGTTTGCCTCTAAAAATAATGTGTAGAACCAGGTGAGTTCTTGGGTTTTTTGTAATGATTTTATCCTTACACTTTTTGTAGCTCTACGTTGATAGGAAAGGAGAATTAGGAAAATGTAATATCATATAAGAGCTTTGACTACAGGGTCAAAGAGAATGACTCTTGCCATTGGTTCTGTTTCTGATGTTTTTCAGTTAGTCTAGGATACTTAGACACTCTAATGCTGCAGAAAAATGAATTTACATGTCCGTTGCCTTTCCTTATTCAAATTGCAGCCTGTAAATAACTGTAGTTACATGATTATATTCTAAATGTTAAAACTTTCATCCATAATTACAAAGCATTCTGTAATGTATTTAGATGAAAGAAATCGTGTTAGGGAAAAGTGTGTGATTAAAATGATTGCTTTTCAGCTGATGAGCCTGATCTATTCCTCGTCCTTGTGAACACCTCTGCTGGTTCGGTAAAACTAAGTTATGGCGGGAAGGGATAGATCTCTAAATGCAGAAGTAGTAGCACATTCTTTCTCCTTTTTAGAGATTTAAACAATGAGGTGCTAAAAAGAGGCAATTGTCATCCTTTCTTCCTACCTGCCCTTAAAAGTACAGACTCAGATTAGGAAGCTCCCGATACTTTCTTCCCTGACATGCCTTATCAAAGTAGCTGAGAAGCTAGTTAGCTCATGCCTTTTACCAACTGCGCACATCTTATTCCAAACAGTAGTTGAACTGCATCTGACATCTAATAACATGAATTATTACTTATATGTAGCTGAATCATGGGATTGTGCTAGAGAAGGGATGCAAAAGCCATTGCATTTCCGGAAAGAGTACTCTCCCTATGTTATCTCATCTTCCCAGAGCGTGGCCTGATTTCCTTGTGTAGCAGTACACTTAGGAAAGGTTGAAAGTTTCTAATCTATTGTTTTGAATTCCCTCTGAAACAATCAAGTGTTTGAAACAAGGAAGGAAGTACTTTCTGACCAGGAGGATTCCTGAAGTTCAGGAAACTGTGTCACTTTAACTGACCGGACTTGGGGATATGCTTTCCTTCTGCATGGCCACATTATGCGCATCCACCAGAAGTGGAGCACAGCTGTGTATTTAAATTGTGTAAGACCAAATTCCAATTACTGGTGACAGAATAAAATTTGTCAGAAGTTCTAGTATCTCCTTCATGGCCTGGATTCAAGTTTGCACTGGAAGTTGTGTGTCATAAAGTTGTGAGAAGAAGTGAATATGAAGAATGGGCAGCAACTACTTCAAATCCATGAGGGAGATATTCTGTAGGATGTCAGAGTGAAATGTTCTTGGGTTGAGCTTTCTGAATGAGTCACACTCTGCATGCTTCAACACGAACTAGCTGCAGTTCAGCCTCATAAATCCATAGGAACTGTCCATAGGAGCAGTATAGAACAAACAAGTTCAAGGATTACTTCTCATTTTCGGTTTCCGCCTAGAACCAAAAAATAGGGTTCTTATGAAGAACATTTTAGATATGGGATTTCTTACCGGGGGAAACTGTAAAAAAATACATCCAAGTTAGTTACCCTGACTTTGGTGAGGGGTAGTATAGCCATGGAACTTTTCCCATATCAGGAACTGGGTAGGCAGTATACTCTTAGTGTTATTCCAAGAGAGTATTGGTATTCCAAGAGAGTTTGTAGGGCAAGGTACTGTATAAACATAAGATCCCCAAGAGCTAAAAATTTACATAGACAGACATCGATCATTGGTTGTTTGGAAAATATTGCTAATGCTCAAGAATGTGGGACAGAACACTCCTTGGAACTATCACAATTGCTACAAATCAAAATGAATGAATGAATATGAATGTATTCCTAACATCCTTACCGTACAATTCTTTGTCTAGAATTAAATTTATGGCAAGAAGTCCAACTTGCTGCCTTTCAGAATTGAGAGTTGTGATCATCAGGAAACAAACTCTCGTAATAGAGTTGTACCACTACTTTTGAGATCAGTTTTCTATTTTGCCACCTTCAGATTTTTTGTGTGCGTTGTTGTCAGCAATTAAGTCTTAGGGCTAGTGGTACTTTTTAAATTGTGCAAGAAGGAATATTTTTGATGTCAGGTTTCAAAACTGAGAGTCTTCCTTTGACAGTTCTCTTACTAATAAAGCTATCCGAAAATGTCTACAAGAGCAAAGCAGGCATGTCCTGAAGGCTTAGAGTGGCTGGAGGTCAGGTGCTATGAGTAGAGGGATTACAGAAATCCTGGTGACGGCATATCATGAAAGCACCCGGTCATGACAGTGAATTAGATTTCTTTATATAGGAAAAAAAGAAGGAGCAGTATATATTTTTTCCTTTCCTTACTTGCTGGCTAATTGTATTAATGGAAGAGGATCCTTAATACCGAAGCTGCTTAGAGCCTTCTTACAGGTAAGACCTTTCTGATGGTAGAATAAATGCTATTGGACAACATGTTTGTTAAAGTTGTAGTGATAATTCTGATGCTAATTAAATGTCAAACTCCATTCTCAAAGCATATTTTTTACTGGACGAGCTCCTCTCACTCTAACCTGGCAGAACTTATCAGTGGTAAAGCAGGTTGTTAGAATTCTGCTCCAATTTAAGCGTGAAGAGCGTTACAAATGAGAGAGATAAGTACTGCTGAAAGATAATAAACTATCTGCAGTAACTAGCATTTGTAGTTTAACCTTGTCATTAGCACATGTAAATTAATAGATTTGTATTTACCCCAGCACTGACAGGCAATCATTATTTTTTTTTTAAACTAAGTATTTAACATGTTGTCTTCATATTCTCTAGGCAATATTTGTTTTGTGTTATGGTTGGCTCTGGTTGCCTTACAGCATGGAAGTCTTTCCAGGAAAAATGAGCTGAGCCTTATCGGAGGAAATCAGCAGTGAAGCAAGAGGTGCATTTAATTAACACTGGCACAGCTTTTATCCAAGTTCTCTGCGACCATGACCCAGAAGGCTACATAACTCTCACAGGTGGATTGTTGACATCATTGCTTGGCTCAACAGAGAGATGGCAGGAAGGCTGCTAGAGTATATGTAGGAAACCAGTGAGGTCATTCACTAGCAATGCTTGGGTGGAGAATTATTAGATTTTTGTAGTATGTGTGTTTCTCTCCACCCCCACCCAAAAGGCCATTGCAGTTTGGTGCTTTCTCACATTCAGCCACGTTTCCATTGTTCTTTCTCTTTCATGTAATGTGCAAGAATGCAGGCTGGTTGTAAAAGTAAAACCTGTTGTCTTTTGCCTTTGTGAAGTGACGCTACCAAATCACTGGTGCAAGTAATATAGCTGTGTTTGAATCACAGTGAGATTTTTAAATATGTACTACCCTTTTCCAGCCATGCACTTTTGTTTTAATGGGTTAAAATTAGAGGCAAGGTCCCTTTGAAAATATGTGGAGTCTTTGGAGCCACGCTAGCTCTCAAATTCCCCCAATGAACTGACATCCTTCAGATACTGACATATCTGAAGAAAGGTCTGTCTGTTACAGCAATATTATTTTTCTCCCCATAGAGAAAGCAGTTCAAGTCTCTGGAAGTAGTTCTGAAATTATATCCTCTGGGAAGGAACTCTTGGGGCGACTCAGTGTAGTTTGAAACCAGTTTATGGGAGTGATAAAGCCCTAATTCACTTGTAGATGAGAGCCAGGACTGTCCTGCTAAAATATTACCTGAATATTGTAAGGGAGAAAAGACCCTAAAAGTAAATATTTTTATGAATACTTTTAGAAGGAAGATATTGCTCCCTGTTGAATGAATTTCTTCTTTCATAGTGGTTAAGAGCTTAACAAGTTTTGAGGGTGTCCTTCGAACATAAGCTGGAGTCCAGGCCCGGCTGGAGTGAAATTGCAGTTTCCCGGTGATGCATGAGGCCCAAGTTCTCTCCAAACTGTCATTTTGTCACTTCTCTCAGGCTCTCTTATGGGACAGCTGAATAATTATTGGTGGATTGCCCAACTGATCATAACGATCTGTGTGACATGGGATGATTTTTCAAAAACATGAATGATGGTGAGATTTACTTCTGCCTTGTAAAGCATTTAGCTTGCAATGCAATTTTATATCATTTACGAAGGAGTAGTGCTCTGCTAAGGATTCTGACCTCTCTCAGTCCAAAAAATGTCCCTGGTGATGTGGCATTTGGCACCTGCCTTTGGTGTTGTATAGTTGCTGTGTTGTAGCAGTGCTCAGAAGTCCCCAGATAGCTAGCTGTAAATATACTAGGTGCTCATAGACTCCGCAGGCTGGTTTTGAGATAACTGCAGTAAACATGGAAAAAGTAACAGAAAAGGAAAGCTATGAAGTTAAACTCACATGGGAAATGTAGGTTAGCAATTGTGTAGTTCTGAATTGAAAAATGCTAACAGGAAAAGAAAAGCCCACGCTCTCATCTCTTAGATGATGTGCCTTCGCATTTATTACAGTAGGTGTAATCCCTCTTGGGAAGAAGGAAGAGGGTTTTTCTGAATTACACAGGGCACGTTGTTCCTGAACAGTGACCAGGTGTGCACATGTCAAAATGCTGAATAATGTTACACTTGGTGGAAGGCTGATGAATTATTCAGGGTAGGGCTGACGGGGCAGGGGGTGAGCACATAGGTAAGATCAATGGCTGGAAGTGAAGGTGAGGACAGTCAACTTTAGTTCATTGTGTTTAAAAGCTAGAGGCTGAGAGATGGTTAGTGAAATAACAGCAAATCCACCTGTGTTTCTTGGTGGATTGCATGATATGGTTGTGGCAGTATTGGGTTGGCCAGAGAGGGTCTCTGTAGATGAGGCAAAAATAGGCCCAAGTGAATGATTTAGCTGAACGGATGAGAAAAAGTTGTAGATTATAATGAAGAGGGGTATGTGCCAGCCTTTGGAAATGTCCCAGGTGTGTGGACTATGAGGCAGTTAAGAATCAAGGATGATTATGGCCATTTGTGGTGAGAAGATGGGAATAGAAGATTGAGGGGAGGATTGGAAAGATGGGGTTGGCTGGAAAGGAAAAGAAGTTAAGAGTTATACCAATGGGAGGAGATACCTATGAAATGATTTGAAGACACGTCCAAGATGTACATGGAGAACTGGAAGAGGGCGCTGAAGTAAAAGCCACAAGGGTAAAAGAGATTTGAAGATGTTCCAAAAGCCGTAGTCGAAACAGTGACATGATCCAAGATCTGTCCAGGAAGAAGTCATGGGAGTAATGGATGGATGGAGTTACAGGAGAGCAGAACATGCCTTGCTGATGGCTAAGTATTTTTTTAAATTGGAGAGAAAAGAGTAGAGTTTAGCTGGCTTGAAAAATTTATTATTGTCTCTGAAACTTTTGAAATTACATAGAAAAGAATGTGTTTAAATGATAGTTCAGAAATTTCCATATGCTCTGAGCATTTGCTCTTTACTTCAACTATTTTAAACTGATGTGGATAAGCCAGTGCTTATTGGAAATATAGAGTAAATATACTTTGCTTCAGATCATCGCACCTCCCTGCCATAGCTGTGCACAGATATGGTAAAATACCCTCTTAAAAAAAAAAACAACAAACCCCAAACAGCCTCTCTTTCTTCTCTGGCATTTAGAAATATCTTGACAGATAATGGAGGCAAGGCACTTAGATTCTGTGTAGTTCATGCTGTCTCTCTTGACTGCTCTGTTCGTTTGCCAGTAAGCATTATTTAACCTACATTATAATATAGCACAATGTATTGCCTTTTCTGAATGAAAGACCAGGTCCCATTGCTGGCTGTATCAGCAAAATTAATTTGCAGCTTATTACAGCTTCCTTCAACCTAGCCTTACATTCCTCAAGGGCCAGCACTTGTAGTTAGCAGAATTAAAGAAATGATTTTGCTTTGTTTTCTCTTGAGAAGAAAAAAGAAGTTGTGTAGGCATGTGTGTTATTTCAGCAAACTGAATAGTTGGAGGAAGACTTGTTGTTTTGGGACAGGATGAAACCATTACACAACATGTCACAGAAGAAAATAGACCCTGTGGTTTGGTAAGCTATTTAATGTTTAGATTAGATGAGATTTTTCTCAATACAACCTCCATTATAAGCAGTTTCAGTATGAATATTGTGAAATTAGTTCTTTGTATTCAGTGTCCATATTATGTGTTTTCCCAGCTTACCATATTTTAAGCCTTGTCAGGGAAGAACTTTTTTATGCAAATGCTTAAATTTGTCTCTAAACACTTGAAAATGAACATTTAAATGACAGAAATGAACATAGAATCATAGAATCATTAA
>NW_009233558.1:0-8106 GCF_000690835.1 Fulmarus glacialis | reverse complement strand
TCATCATCACTGCCATTGAGCTCTAGACACATGCATATGACCAAATGATGTAATTCTAAGTCTTAGTGCATTTAAGCTCATTCATAATTATTTGATTTTCCATCTGTCTACAGACCAAGTGCAATCTGATATATTTTTGCACAAAACATCATAACATAATACCAAATTAAAAGAGTATAATGTACTCCCTTTACTTAGAATAGTTATGGTATGACCAATAAATGCACAGCCTTTCTTACACTGGTGTGCAGGTGCATTGTGGTTTTCATTTAGAAAATTTACGAATAAGAGAGAGAGGAGTCAACATTCTGAATGACTTGCTACAGAAGACCTCAATGTGCAATTGAATTGCCATCCCCCAAAAAAACCCATAAAAAGCAGTCTTTTTTGTATTGCAAGATTAATATAATTTTGAGAAAAATACCTAAAATGTAAAACTATGTGCATATAATACTTCTTTTAAAATGTTACAAAAGTGTCAACATTACTCTTTGGGAGAAAGATATATTGGGATCAGATGTCTGGAGTAGCGTGGAATAATAGATTGCCTTTGAACTACCATGTAGCTAACTTCTACCCTCCGTATACAAGGGCAAATTCCACAGGATATCTCTAATATATTTTAAAGG
The DNA here is from genome assembly GCF_000690835.1 of Fulmarus glacialis. Taxonomy (NCBI): domain Eukaryota; kingdom Metazoa; phylum Chordata; class Aves; order Procellariiformes; family Procellariidae; genus Fulmarus; species Fulmarus glacialis. Next base: position 7,477 of record NW_009233558.1, on the reverse strand, counting down.
GATATGTAAGTCATAAAGAATGAAAGTTGACCCCTAAAATGCATTAAATGCCTAAAAAAGTGATTTAAGAAAATATAAAATTAGTTTGCATCCATTTGTGCTTTATCTGATTAATTAACATTGTGTCAAACTACAACAAAATAATCAAATTACTTTAGAAGATAACAGTGCTTTGCATTTTTATAATTTTTTTTTTTTTTTAAGATTAGAATAAAAATATTACACAGTCTATCTCAAAAGTAAACTCAGATTTAGTCCCTTCTACTTAAGGAAAAATACTATTGAATCCAAGGAAAGTTTTAACTGATTACATTTTTAAGAACATGGTCCAAATTATACATAATTTTGCTCTTTCTCTTTCATTGCTAAAGCAGAAATTGGTCGTGACTTCAGAACACGTATTTGTATTTTAGTCAAGGAACTAAAATATAGCAATATGCAACGTATATCCGTAACAAAAGCTTCATTTTTCAGGTGGATCCTATCTTCCAGTTACCATCTAGAAAAATCTTGTTGCATACAAACCTCAATCTGTCTTGTCATACTTCTCAAATTTTTAATCAATCTTTGAAAAAACTTATTTTTTGCTGGTTAAATTTTAAAGACTTTTATGTAACATTAACTAGCTCAGTAAAGTTAAACTCTTAGCTGATCATTTTTATTCTTCTTTGGACAGCTGGGTAGTGTCCTAATAATACTCTGACTTTTTTTTTTTCTTCCAGGTAAAGGTGGTGGCTGAAATCAGATTTAGAATATCACCACATCCATGTATATTCAAAGCATACATTCAGAGTATACATAGAGGACAATGACCACAGTGAAATAAAGACTTCTTGACTGCTATGTACTGTGAATTAACAACTTTCCGTTATGCTTTAAGCAATACACCTGTTTATGTAACCTTTATTAATTTCTACTGAATTTTCTATGAAGTGTTACTTTGTAACTACTTTATAACTACATATTCACACTACAAATTCTGCATCTTAGGTAGTGTACTGAAGATTTATCTGTTTGCTAGGTTTCTTTATTTTGTTCCCAGTGATATAAATTCTCCTCTACCTGTTAATTATCGAGAGTAAAGGAACTACAAAAAAGGGGGACTAAATTAAAAAATTCTGTGCTTTACAGCTTTTACACTCTTAGCCTCAGCAGTTCACAGATTTCACTGAAATGAATGAAGGAATGAATTTTATCTTAAACTAAAAACCAAACAACATAAAAACATTAAATAATAATCAGGGGAAAAAAATAAAATAATCCAGCTCAATACTAGAGCTAGCAGTTCAACCTTACACTTAACCTAATATAGAAATGTTTGTTGATTTACGGTACAACTTTGCTATCAAAGTATTCTGCGACTGATCAACTACAAACTCTGCACTGGAACACTGAGTCAAACCACAACAGATTTTTATCCTACATTGTCACCATTTTTTGTCTCTCTCTATTCCTTTATGCCTACCTTGCTTTTATTCTTATTGCCTATCTCTTTGATCTTAATTCATGCTGAAAATGTACATTTAGACCACTGTGGACTTCAAAAGCACAGACATTTAACTGAAGAAAAGTATCTGGCATCAAATGTAAGGCAAAAAATATGAAGCACACTTTTTCCCAAACAAAGAAATTATGAATGCATTGTACAGGAAGATAGGGAGTACAAAAGTATAAATTACTTCTATACTTAAGTCAGGAAAATGTACAGTGAGCACGTTCTCTAGTAACTGTTACTATGATTGTTCAAGTTGAATTTGTGGCTTAGGATGTTTCTAAAACACTGGTGTGTAAGGATTTCAGCTGGATCTCTAAATCTGTGGTTATCCTACATGATGTTAGACTGGAGATCGTTATCTAGGCTTATTTGTTAAACGGTTAAAAACAAGTCTCCAGTAATCTCTGCTCTGGAAACTGTGGGATCATGGCTCAGTTCAGCTGATGGCAACTTCTTCTGCCAACTCAAGGTTGCACTTACATGACTCTGTATATACTTCATCTTCTTTGTTCTTGGTCTTTGGCCCTTACCCCAAAATCACTTGTAGTTATTCAAATCTTATTCTTCTGTTCCTGAGCACATAGTGTTAACTGCAGTTGGAAATAAAAAATGGGGTCAGGGGACCTTTTTTTCTGATTTGTTTAGTATGGCTGTTCTTATCTAAGCAGAGAAACAAATTTAGCTCAATCTTCACTAACAATAGTTGCATAAAAATAATGCAATTTTGTCCATGTTCATTGCATCTTGATTAAAGTGCAAGAGTTGTTCTGCTGCATGTGAAATAGATTCCTTCAGGAGGAAATTAAACCAGAAGCTCTTCCCTGGGTGTGCTTCAGATGTGCTTCGGCCATCCTTGGGAAGGATAAAGACCTGAAACAATGACTGGGCTTTCAGATAACTTTAGATCATGGGTGCTGGGGGAATATGTTTTACAGGAAACCAGAAAAAATCTAGCCTTAAATAAATGAACAGACCTGCACGTGCCATTTATGGAGGTGACTTGCACAAACAGTTTTGATCTACTTCTATCAAGACAAACTACTTGGTAATTTAGTCATTAATTGCTGAGAAATGTGAGAGACATGGGAGAATACCTCACACCAGAAAGCCCCAGCTGGCTTCTGGCCAGTTGGTGCCATGAACATTAAGGGAACCACAACCTGCCCCACTCAGTTCCGCTACTGGGAACGGTGCAGAACAAAACCCAGGGGAGGAAGCCACACAAGACTCTGCTTAGTGCCCCTCTCTCACTGCAGCCTGGAGAACCTCACAACCTGCATCACAGGAGCGTGAAATACTTATCATTTTGTATCAATAACATTTTACATTCATTTTGCATCACAGAGTGCTGGATGTTGAGGAATCAAGTCCTGGAGATTTTCTAAAAAATTCTTCATCTTTTCATGAATGCTATTACTGATGTATGTTGTTCAGAGTTCTTACTGTAACAAGACACATCTCATGGTGTAACTGATCAATGCATTAGAAAATTGCTTTAGTGACTGAACTATGTGAGTTAGAAACTCCAAGCAAGGTTTTTCTCATACAAACTCTTCTTAAAATAAGCTGGGGATGATATTTAGAATTGAAAGGTCTCAAGAATTTTTTTATCTTCTGGATTCAATGGTGGATTGTCTTTCTTATTTCAGTTTATAACTTACTTTTTTTTTTTTTTAATTTCATGAAACATCTTTCCAGTCATAATCTTTCCAAACATAGAACACCTTCCTGAGCTGCAGGCATCATGTGTGAGCTACTGTGTAAATGCTATCAACGGATAAAGAGATAGATGACTTTGATTCTCTCTCATCCAAAATGCATGATATCCCTTCAATTCAGTTTGACATTTAAATTATGAATGGATTTCAAAAGACTTGAAAATGGTGCTCTGTGTATGGTAATCTCCTTAACTTTTTTAATTAATTTGCTGTTCGATGCTTGTTCACAGGAGTATTCATTAGTGACATTAGCTCCTAGTTAATGCAGTATAGTTGTGCTTAGTCCATGAGAGTTAGATTTGTGATGTGGGGAGATGAGCTAATCAGGACCTACAGTTTCAAAGCCAAACCTGTATTTGTGTCTGTCCCTCAGCTTTAACTAACATAGTTTTGCCTTGGCACTAGAAGTTTTCCTTGTGAAGCCAAAGTACTTTGGCAGTCAGAAAAGTTCTGAGTAAAAGCTGAAGAAAGCTTTGAGCATTTCTTAAATTAGTTTTTCAAAGTCATAGCCAAAACAGAACTCACTAACTTTTAAAGCAAAACAAAGCATGTTCAATGACCTCATAGGATCTTATTTTGTAATGTTACTACTCAACTATTCTAACTTTTGCCATGACTACCATTATCAAATCATTTATCACCAAACACATTTGCCATCAAATGGATTTGGCTCTTGTTCATGTTCCAATTTTCTTTCCTCTCCCAAACATCATAATAAAGTGACCAGATTTCTCTTGTTTTAATTTGTGTTCACTTTTCTACTTTCAAATTTTTTCTTTCATATATTAGGAAATCTAGAGTTAATTACAGATTAGTGACAGATTTTGGAATCAATTTTACTTATTTTAAAAACTCTACAATGTTTCTTATGGATAAGATACTGTTGGGATGAATAAGTGAGTGAAATTTCTGTTCTTGGAACAGAAAAATACTTCCCCTCTAAAATTCAAAGCAGCTTGTCAAAATCATATGAATTACTGAGTGGGATTTAAAGAAAAAAGAATAAGCTCAGTGTATGGTTACAACTTCCAGAGAAAATTAATAGCAATTAGGTGCTTGATTCTTATACATTTTCAAAAAACCCAATCCATAAACGAAATCTGCATGGAAACTGAAGGAAAAAAAACCCACCACACACAAAATACAAACCTAAACACCTGGGAAGAGTTTAGTACAAGCAGAAAAATATAAAGCTAGACATACTAGTCTTGCTTTAATTAAACGCCTTCATCTCCATTTAGGTGCAAAGTGACATTTGCTACCTCTGCACCTGACTATGTAAGTGCCTACTTCTCTCAGAGATTGGCCATTACTGAAGATCTGAAATGGTCACCTACTCCAGCTCACAGCCAAATCACCTATCCATGCAGCCCCTCCCTACTGCAAATATCTAATGACTCTTTTCTCCAGTGGCCTTATTAACATAATAAGCAGTGATTAAGAGCACCTGTGTCTAACCGGCATTTAGCTTGGATTTTGCTGCTTCTTGTCAGATCTTGTTCAATTCTTTTAAGCTTACAGTTTAGCCTAATAAAAGCTATTACCTCTCCCTATGAAATGTTAGCATGACCTCTATCAGCCTTCTGTTCCACAGGTCAAAAAACCTCAGTAGTTCAATTGCTCTTCATAGAATATATTTTTGAAAATTCCAATGACCCATACTTACCTCTTTAAAAAAAGCTGTCTTTCCTCACATGTTTAAATTTGTTATCCATGCTTAAAAATTTACATACTGGGAGAAGGACATGTATTATCATTATATTCTATAATAAATGTCTATTTATGTGGGGTAATTTCCGGCATAACTACAGCAATCAAATTATTTTACTCTAGCTATGCTTATATAACTCCCCCACGTGGACAGTCAATAACTCAGTAAATCCAGCAGTTCTCAAGTTAATTACTTCTAAATAATGAAAGCAATTTTGTTCCAAAATAATTTTGACAGTGGGGAATCCTATCAGAATAGTTCAAAGTGGACAAATTATTCCTGCCAGTTTTATGCCTGGAAATTTCTCCATGTAGACAACACCTTCAGTTTATGCAAGCTCCTTTGCATAGTCAGTCCCACAGTGGGAGCACAGGGTCTGTCCTTCCACTAGGGAGATCTCTTCCTTATGCGATAGGTGCCTGTGGAGGATGTCTGTGGGAAGAACTACCAGAAAAAATAAACACAGCATGATTATGAAACACCATGTTTTGATTTCTTGGTACTTGTTTTTTATTCTCACTTCTTCAGCAGTTTCCCTGACTGATTTTCTTTCCCTTCTTGCCACCCCTTTTTTTTTTCCCTTTCATTTAATTTCCCCATTCACTTTAATTAAGCTGTCCCTAGGCTTACATGTTTGCAAGCTCTTATTTATTTATTTTAAAACAAGCTGACTAACTGGCCAGAATTTCCCCAAATCTTTAAGCTTTCATTAAAATCTTCTGTCAAACCCTTTCATTTTATTTTTAGTGAGACAGAGCTAAGCATAAATTCCATGGACTAGAAGAATTCACACAGATACCCCATCTTAGTTTCTACAAAATTTCTTAGTATCTTTCTTAAATTATCCACGTGTTTCATGTAAAATCACTGCATTTACCACTGCCTTTGGTATGTAGAGCAGTCATATGACTACCATGTTGTGGTGGGAATATCTGAGTGAGTATAAGGATTTAAGCACAATCTAGCTTAGAGAAAAATATGACTCCCATTCAAAACACTAAGAAAATTGCTGGAGACTTTCTCTTACCTGGTCTCCACTCATGACTAAATTTTCTTGGAAAAAAGCAGACAACTCTCCACAGATTTTACCTTCAAATTCTCCACCAAACTCCAAGTACACACCTAAGAATTTTAAGCATATGTTATTTGTATTACCATACAATAGGTAAAAGACATGAAAAAAAGAGGGACCAGATCTTATCATTCTTCTCAGAAACTTCTCCACAGCAAAACTGGAATGATTATCATGATTCTTTGTTTATGATTCTCCAATGATTTTTGTCACGCTCTGTGGTGGTAGTGTTCTTATCTGATCCAACTTGAATTAATTTTGTGTGCTTTCACAACACAACAAAACAAATCCTTCAGTAAAATCTAAATATATTGCATCTGCTGTGTTCTCTGAAACCACTAATCCTGTAATTTTATCAAAAGCAGCAATCAGATGTGACTAGAAAGATTTAAACATCTTAATTTGATGCTCCTCATTGCTTCAATTTCAGTTATTTCTGTCATGAGTTGATGTTTTGCGGATATATATTTACACAGTTACTTAAGAGTATTTTGATGGATTTGAATTTTGTGTGATAAAAGCTCACCAGCACAGGTAATGGAAAGCTAAATACAGAGTAATCATAACTTATCTCCAACAATGATAATAGTAATAGTAACAATTTTACTTTGGTTCAGCTATTTTTCATAAAAGGTATTTCATCCCACTGTATTTGTCATTATTTTAATATTTTAAAGGTTAGCCTTTATTGATTACTTTGATAAGGCAAGTATGGAATTGCTTATTAATGAAACAGTTACTACAAGGACTATTATTTTCAGAGGAACAGTACTATAGTTCTCAGATAAACCTCTCTTTTCATTATCATAAACAATGAAAGTGTGTATTTGGACAATACTGTGTTGTAAAGGAAGATCAAGATGTAGCTTTAAAACAAAGAAGGTACACTAAGCAAAGCTGTCAAACTTTTTTTTTTTAATATAAAACCTTGTACAATATGAGGAAATAGTACGCTTTTTATAGTAAAATAATGCATATTTTGAAAAAATGAAACTTGTAATTGTTTAGTCACTTTTTCAGTTAGACAGTCTTGATCACTTGATCATTATTTATGAGCACTCTTCTTATAGCTGGAAGTTTCAACTAAAGAAAAAACCTGAAACTTTGTTGACAAAGTCGTCAGGTCTTAATATGAAGAAACTTATTTCCCAGATTATTTCAAGACAAATAAAAAGTAAATTTACAAGCAGGAAGTGAAATTAGTGGTATCTTTTATGAAGAGTTTGTTTGTTCCCACAAGTCATGTCCTCTTTCTCCTGTTCTTGACCATCATCAGTACTAACTGATGAATCTTGCTATCTTTCTAGTCCACTGACACCTTTCTTTTTTTTCCTACAGCAAAATATGACAGCAACATCAGCATGACAGTAAAGATCTTTCATTCATGAACAGAGACTGCTTAGAAATCAGTAGAAATCAAACTGGATATCCACATTCATGCCACTGAAATAGACATTGTCGTGGTTTAATCTGGCAGGCAG
>NW_009233557.1:0-6569 GCF_000690835.1 Fulmarus glacialis | reverse complement strand
CAATGACTTCCAGCTCCTCCTGTTTGCCGTATCTTACAATCTCATCAGGTGCCTGCAGAGGAAAGTGCCTTATAAGCTAAAATTACACTGTGCACCTGCAGCCTTTAACACCGGCTCCTCCATTCAAGTCATTTACATAGGAGTTGGATTCAGCCTGTCTTAACGCTATATTGCTAAGTGCCAGAAGCCCAGACTGCTGTATTCCCTCTGCCCTATTGCTCTTTTGAATGTAATGTGTTAATCAATGACAAACAGCAGACTGAATAATCAATGTTTCATTGCTACTGATGGCTCTTTTAGATAGCTCAGGAGAAAATAAGGCATTCATAATTAAGGGTAATCAACTCTGAAAGGCAAGGATTCCAAGGAAAGATTTATATTGTTGTCAACTAAATACTGAGAAATTCCTGGAAGTGAAGAAGTTGAGCATGAGCTAAGCTACAATGAGATTTATGCAACCTGCCTTTTCTTTAGCCCTTGTTGGCTACAAAATAAGGAACGCCAACTCCTTAGCCAACTTGGAAGCAGACTGGAAACTCAGGTTTTGTTCTCCTCTGTGCACCATTAGGCACCCATCACTTCAGGGGAAGTTTGAAAAGGTTCTAGGCAATCAACATGATATCTGCGCAGAACTCAGTCCTATGACCTGCAGCAAAGCACAGACTTAATGCCCCTACGATACCAAGGACCATAATGAATTAACATCTAACTTTATAGAGTTTACCAGCTCCAGACTGGCCATGTGACCACACCTGGTTGGAAATGTGTCTGAACTCACCTCTTGGTTTTTGGGAAAATAGACTAGTGCCCAGTTCTCCACCCCTTACCCACAAGTTCTCCAACCCCTGGGGTATTCAGTCTCAGCTCCTCTACCCATTTCAGTCCTGAAATGAGTCCTCCAGCCTCTATCCATTTCAGTTCTTTTCTACACTTTGAGAACAACTTCCCTGGGGAGGAGGAAAGGGGAGAGCTGAATCTAACTCCCTGACGTCCTGATATATATGAATCACTAAGCCAGCACTTCCCAAACCGAGTTGAAACCCCTCCAGGGATTACTAAGCATTAAGTGGCAGCAGCAGTTCAGTTCTGCAGGGGCAGAGGAATGTCAAGAGACTGCAGATTACAAGCTGGCAGTGCTAACAGCAGTCAGACTCTGCTAACTACCTTCAGCTGGGGCAGCAGCTATTTTCCAAGGGATGGAAGGTTTCAGCTTGTAATCATTTCACACTTACTTCCCAAAATATTAACCCTGGGGGGCAGGAGCAGGGCACATGGAGACAGAGAAAGCAGAGGGAGGACAACAGAGCACAAGAAACCCTACACATTGTGGAGGTGTTGGAATTAGCAGCACTTCCCCATCCAGGCACATTTTCTAGCAACCGCAGCACCTTTTGTTATGGAAAAGGATGTGTGCTTATTATCAGGGGAGGATTTCACAACTGCAGGGGGCAGCAGCAAAACACCCCAGACCAGAATAGGGTGCATTTTACAGTATGGATCTTTTCTTATTACAAGATGTGGACTTATCAATCTCCCTGCCTATATAAGGGATTGTTTTACATTGCACTCCAACACTATTTATTCTTTAAAAGCAGCCTAATCTTTCCTGTTTCTCTAGTTCCTAGAAGGACAATGCAACCAGAGGCAGAACCCTCCCCCACCAAATCTGCTCTTACTGAAATCAGCAGTAAAGTTCACAGCTGCCAGACATGATCTCAGAAAGAAGTTTAGAAACAGTGAGGTTAGAACTTTTCCAACCGATAAGTAAAGGCTGATAAAGACAGCCTTAAAGTGCGTCCCAAAATGACTTAAAAAAAAAAAAAAAAGGAAAACAACATAGAATCATAGAATAGTTTGGGTTGGAAGGGACCTTTAAAGGTCATCTAGTCCAACTCCCCTGCAATGGGCAGGGACATCTTCAACTAGAGAAGGTTGCTCAGAGCCCCGTCCAACCTGACCTTGAATGTTTCCAGGGATGGGGCATCTACCGCCTGTCTGGGTAACCTGTGCCAGTGTTTCACCACCCTCATTGTAAAAAATTTCTTCTTTATATCTAGTGTAAATCTACCCTCTTTTAGTTTGAAACAATTACCCCTTCTCCTGTAGCAACAGGCCCTGTTAAAAAGTCTGTCCCCATCTTTCTTACAAGCTCCTTTTAAGTACTGAAAGGCTGCAATAAGGTCTCCCCGAAGCCTTCTCTTCTCCAGGCTGAACAACCCTAACTCTCTCAGCCTTTTAGGAAAGCAGCACCATCTTACGACCAAGCATCAGGTTTGGGACAACCAAGAGAAACTCTTAAAGCTGCTTAGTGTAGTGGTTAGAGTTGGGGAGATTGTCATCACCCTCTGTTTTATGCATTTTCAGTGTACTGCAGTTCTTCCTCTTGAGGTTTTGTCCTACCTACTCCACTTTATGTGCATTCAATAAATTCCTGTAGAAGTTCTTCCAAGACAGTTCAGATTATTCTGTCAGCTCCTCAGTTTTTAAATTACTTTTCATGGCTGACTACTTATTCTTTTTAGAAATACCATCTTTTAGTACTGTTTCTTGCTTCGCTGACTTCCTTTCTCTGGCAAATTTTAATCCAACCCTGTTGACTTGAGAGAACGCACATCTTTTGTAGTACTGCAGTTCACTATTACTTTGCTTGTACTGTTGTGTCTGTCTGCTATCGTTTCTTGGAAAGGGAAAAGAAGCAGCAATTCCAGACACAAGTTTGTGTTTGTCTACCAAATATAAAGCAAAGGAATCACACGGAGTCACACTGAAGACCTGTGTGTAAGATTTCAATTACAACATCTATTTTCAGCAGATTACCTCCTGAGCAATTAATTTTCGAGAACTTTTTTGCCCAACCAGAAAGATTCCTTAAAATATTTCTTTCAAGCAGCTGCAATGAAACTGTGCTCGTGTGAATGGCTGGATCAAGAATAGGTGTAAAAACAAAAAAGAGTCATTGAATAGCACTTTCACTTAAAAACTATGGATAAACACACTTAGTTTTGACATTTAGCTTGATTTCTTTTGGTTAAGCTCTCATGGGGATCTTTCAACTGGAACAGGTGTTTAGGTTGCAATGGCAGACCAATGGTTTTGACAGCTCTTGGTCAGGACAAATAAATGTTGAACTTGAGTTCTTCTGACCCAGGGATATCAGAAGCTGTGCTTGAGAAAGAAGATCTGAAAAAGTTTATGTCAGGAAAATGTCTTTTCAGGTATTTCTAAATAGTGTTTCATTCTCTGAAGTCTGCCACCTTCTAGTACAACTAGCAAGTCTTGAATACCTGGTGGTGAGAGAATCAGCCTGAGAACAAGAAGAAAATAAGTAATCAACTTTTCTGATATAGGGCTGCATAAATTGAAAGTTTATTAGAAACCCTAGATTCCTTTCAGGACATCTTTGAGTGAATTCACAAGCTGTGTGCAAGAGTAAGAACCCACCAACAGCCCAGAACATAACAGCCAGAAGGGCTACAGCACAGGTAGGGAAATCTAGCATTGCTACTGCTAATGTATGGTGTCTCCAAGTAATTTCTTCCACTGAAAAAGCAAGAAAATGCTAAAAGATTCTAGAGGATGAGCATGTTTAGCACAGACAAGATTTTCTGGGTTTCTTTGTTTTTCCTAAAGGAATCAGTATACCTAGAGGTAGTAAGAGATCAGAGACTCTGTCATAACATAACCTAATGCAACTGTATTCTTTCCACATTAGTAATGCAGACTTTTCAGCGGCCGTATTGCCGATTTCAGTGTTTGCCACGGGACTGAACCAAATGGCTGCAACAAAATTCCTTCAGGGTGCTACATTGGTTCTTTTCCCAATTGTGCGAAAGTAAAGAAGATTAATTCCTCTTGTTGGTTAAAAAGATTCACAGTAAGGTCTCGTTACAAGGTTAGGCCTGTCTCATGTCCCATTGCAACAACACAGACATGATCTGGTAGGCCTGAGAACACAGGTCTGATAAAACATTCATAACATCAGTAATTGCTTTTGGCCATGGTCTTCCTCTCCAGCTTCCATATCACAAGGGCTAGTGACCTATTTTCTGTCACAAGCAGCTCTCTATACAAGCTGCACTCCATTTGTTGAGCAGGTGTTTACTCTGTCATCATGGTTCATCAATAAGAACAACTTTCCATTGCAAACATTAGCACGCGTTAGTCTAGTCATGTGCTGCAACACACATAGCTCATGTCCTGTGAAAAAAATATGCTGTACGTTTCTCAAGTGTTTTCCTTGAGCAAACAGGAAATACTCCCATTTGGGAGAGAGCAAAGATTAGAAAGAAGAGATCAAATTGTGTGAAATGAGCAGAAATAAAACCTAGTCAACTAATTCCCACATTAACCTGTTCTGAAGCATTTTTATCCCAAACAATTCTGAGCCAAACATACTCATTCAATGGACAAATCTGTCAAAAAATGGGACAAAACAAAGCAGTTTCAAACTATTTCCTGATTCACGTAGACCCTTGGGTAGTTTATGAACATCCTCAGGGCTGAACTAACCTCCACCATTGAAAACCCATGGTTCACTATTCTGGCACCAGGAAACAGCTACAGGTTAAACAGGAAAGTCCACATCAAACCCATTTAACCTGGCTACAATCTCTGAGGGGTTACTAAGAACCACAGCAACAGTCCTAAGTCCCTCAGAGTTTCTGCAGAACTGAACTATGTCAATCAGGTTAAATATTGTTTGAGACCAGAAAAATCAGCAAAAATAGTTATCAAATTCAACCCAGCTTAAACAGCACTGTGTACACAAACTGCAGTGAGAAGTGGAGAAAGCCTGACGCTGTACTATCCGGGCAGCCTGGAGGAGCCTGTGAGATCTTCTACATGTGCATATGCAATTGCATTTTTCAGAAATAATCTGTACATAATAAATATCTGAATAGCAGTCCTAAACAATATATTTGTGCAGCAACTCTTTTTTATTTAGAAGAATACAGGAAGAAGATTAAATAACTTGGGTCAGAACTTCAAAAAAAATAGATTGCTGAATGAGCAACAGATAACATTTTTTGAAGAGTAAAAGGTCACACTTCACTTGTTTCTTTGCATTTTGAAGAATATTACTGCCAAGATAGTCAAGTCAAATACAATGAACATAAAAATAATATAAAAACAACACGCGAGCAGTTCTGCTTCAAAGGCCAATGTAAAAAATGAACAGTCAGAGTACAGCAGAAAGTTGTTGGTCTCTTTGTTTTGTTTTTTTTTTTTTTTAATGAAAATTAATCCAGGGACAGGAAACAAAATGAACCATAAGCAATACAGTTCAACACAAAAGAATTATTCTGAATACAAGAGGAAGGCTCCCAGTACCCAATCTTTTATGATGTAGACTGTGTAAAATTACAACTAACTGATTTTCAGCCAAGAAGCTGCTAGAGAGAAAAATGAGTGTAACCTTTTAAGGCAAGTATTGTTAGCCTTATTCTGATGGAGGATAAAGCACTGCACAGTGTGATAAAGGGAGTATTCATAAGCATCCAGTATTTACATAATATCTGGCAATGACGAGCTTTATCAGACTTCAATGCGTGTCCAGTTTACATAGTCATAAACATATCTGAAAATACAGCCCTAGTTTTTGGACTCCTCCCATTCTCAGTACTTTGGTTCACACTGACCCAACTGAAAATAGCTTGGACTTAAATTTTCAGAGGCCAGAGTCACAGAGACCTGAAATCCAGACATCTCAATCTAGGCTTCCAAGGCTTGGAAATCAACATGCTATACCCTTTTAAGCCCTACCACCTTGTTCCACTGACGAGTTCAGTGACTGGATCAGGAAGAGGATCTCAAGTACTCAGTTGCTGTAAACACCATGCACATCATTTTAGTACCAGAGAGCCTAATATTTTGACTCTGTTTGCAAACTCAGGGTCAGTGAAAAAAAAAATATAGCTACAAAAATACACAGCTACCTAAGAGTAGATGTGCATCTTGGAGATGTCCACAGCTGTAAACACAGCACACAGAAAGCATAACACTGTAGGTAAGGCAGTAGTGACCTGCTCTGGTCAAAGACCAGGCAGATAGCAGGACCATAACCTCGTATGGATCAAGTACAACAGAGTACAGCTTGTTTCCTTGTTACACGTGAACAAGGACTCAGCTGAGCAGATGCAACATGCAGGAAAGGTGGTTAGAGAAACAAGCCACACTTGGTACTGTAAGCTTTTCTGTATGCAAATGATAATATCTTTTCGTTCATAACGCAAAACATAGGAAAATACTCCCAGCATGCAGACACAAGAGCTGAAGAAAGAGTCAGACTGTCAGTGGAACAGTTTACTGCCCACTAGCTAGCTAAATAAAAAGAGGTTGATCACAACAGAGCAGCCCCCTATGAGTAACAGACAGCTTTGTACTTGGAATAAAGTTGCCAAAAGCACAGAAATATTTCATAGTTTTTAAGAAGAACTGGCAAGAGTTCAGATAAAGAGAAGACAATGATGAATTCACCACCAAGTTCAAACACTTAAAAGCTTAGAAGGCAAGTGAACACAGAAGCAAAAAGAACCTCAGGAAATTTTGAAAAAGATGTTTTTATATAT
>NW_009233556.1:0-5123 GCF_000690835.1 Fulmarus glacialis | reverse complement strand
CGGGGCCGGGCTGCCCGCAGCTGCACCGCGGCTCACCTGGAGAGCGCCAGCCCCGAGGGCAGGGCGGGTGGTCGCTGCTCCTTTCTGCCTGCAGATCGCTCGGGAGGATGCGGTTTGGGGAGCCCAGCTGAAGTTTGTTACACAAAATTAAAAAGCCAGCTAAATCCTCTAGCCTGGCACTAGTGAATTCCTTACCGCGGTTAAAGGGTAGCCGTTGGTTTTACATTATGAGTACTACAGGTGTAGTATAGTTACTATAATGCAAATTCAAAGTCGCTCACACATGAAAAGCAACAGGAGAACACCTCACACACCGAGGGCAACCAGGAGCTGCTCCTGTGGATAATGATTAGCTGGTACTCACTCGTAACGCGCTTGAGCCCGGGTGAGTCAGCCGGGGGTTCCCCCCGCCCTGTCAAAGCTGAAGGCTGTGCAAAGCTCACGGCTTGTGCAAAGCTCACATGTGAGCTGCTGCATTGATCAAACCAGTAGTTCTGCTTGTACTTTTTCTTAGTTTTTACAGTCTTCAAATGTCTAATAAAATATTTTAATCGATCTTCTTCAAGTGTGTTTTATCACAGGACTTGAAATTGTGGAAGTATTGTAAAAGCAATTAAGATTATTTTCATTTTGACTTATATGTCTTTATCCCATCATCTTACTTTTCCTCCCCGCTCAAAAGCCTGTTCTGGTGCACCAATTTATTTTCCTGTTTCCATTAGAACAGCAGCGGTTAAACACAACAAATGCTATTAAGCACTAATTTACCTAGAAATATTGCTGATAACAGCTTAATCCAGTTACTTTTTACTACCGTGGGCCCTAGTGCAATTTTCAAAGTGAATACCCGGCTGTATAAACTGACTATAGGTGTTTATACATATTCGTGATACTGTATAACTAATTGCTTGTCAGTCTCTCTATAAAGTGTACACTTTTTTTCTTTGCATATAGAGTCAAATAAAAATATTTAACCAAAGACCACGGCTGTGTCTCATATGGAGAAGTTAATTCCCCAGAATGTCTTTATCCCTCTTATTTTGGATGTGACTCATTTCCTCAGCCCACTCAGGGAACCGGGAGCTGGAGGAGATGGGAAAAAAAGGATCACAACCTCCACGTTGGCTAGAAGAGAGCGCGAAGCAAGGCTGGCCACGTTTACCGATGAGCGGTATTATCGCTGGCGGTGGCAATTAGCAGCTCTGTGGCTGGGCCACAGGCTATTTTTATACGACTCGCATACTACGCCGTCACAGCATACCAGCCTCCATCGCTCTTTGGGAAGGAAAATTATAAAGACTTAGATGGAATTTGCAAATCGTAAAAGAAAGTAACACCTTAAGGAAAAAAAATAATTTTTACTTGAAGTGAAAAGTGTTTTGTAATTCCACTATCACAATTGATAGAAAGAGGAATTTTTAAACCCATTCAAGTGTGGTGTGTACATGTAAATCCAGAGACCATTTCCATGGGCTTACATATCTCACTTGTCTCATCTATATGCTCTCCAGAAAGAGTATACCTTCTTTTTTGGCAGCTGGAATGATACCCGGAGGGAAGAAAAAGTTAACTTCCCTTACTTCAGGAGAGGTTTCAGGTCAGGCTTCCCTGATGGAAGTTTGGAATTTAAATGTGCTATTGCAGTGCATTTGATCTGATAGAGCACAGCAGCAGGTGGTTATAAGATGAAAAAGGATAAACAGATAAGGAGAGCAGAGAGAACCTGAGATAATTGGAAAAAGAGTATTATTTGTTGAAATGAAGCAGCTACACCTGCAAACAGATTTTTAGCTAGCGTAATTGTCTCCACCTGAGGAAGGTTGCTGATAGACTTATATGGCTACAGCTATACTGACAGGGCCTTAAATCTGGACAAAGCCTGGGGGAATGGGGCTTGAGATTGCCTTGTTCAGTTGGAGGGCTCTGCTAACCAGCCCTCCACAGTTACCTCCAAACCAGTCTCCTCCAGCCATGGGGCACCACTCGCCTGCATCAGGGCTGAGCGCTGAACTCCAAATGTCACTCTGAATGCACCTCTCCTGTTCCCATACACCCAAATAGCAATTAAAAAGCAGTTTATGGGGTCCTGCCATTTTTCTTCTTGGCTTGTAAGCTGTGTGAAATGCAAAAACTAAAATCGGGAAGCAGCCACCTTTTCCGAAGGTTGGTTTTAGAGGGGTCAGGAGTGAAAGCTTTGCCCAACTGAAGTTAATGGGAGTTTTGCCAATGACTTCGGTGGAGCCTGGATTTTTGCCCAGATGCTCTAGAGAAACAAAAGGCGCTTTTTTTTTTGACTTTTTCTTCCCTCCCCCCCTTCCCCCAGCTTGGTACATACCTGTTCACCTTTCTCATTTAACTACAATTATTACAACAAAATGCAGGTTGAGTGTTTGTAGGTATTTCTCCAGAGGTTTGTATGTAACCAGCTGCGTGTCCCATGATAAAGGAAGAACTCCGGTGACAGCGAAGCATTCCCTACTGCGGGACAGGAGTTCGGCAAAGCCAGAGCTGAGGGAAGGTTTCAGACTTTACATCCAGGGATCGTGTGGGTTTCAGCCTCTGGAGGCCAACCCCAATGTGCTCGCCGGGGACTCTGCGCATCCCTCTGCTCCCTCCGGCAAGCTCCCGGCGCACGGCGCTCTCCGCTCGCTCCTCTTCCTGTGCTGCTGCAAAGTTCATGGTAAAACTTTCCCTGATTTCAAATTCAGCCAAGGTTTCCTATAGGAAGATACAAGCCCATGAATATCCACCACACTGACATTTCTTTCTATCTACAATTTCATTATTTGAAACGAAGGGATGGTTTATGATATTTTCATTATTGTAGTCATATCAATGTTTGGGTTTTTTAGGCAAAGTGATTTAGTGCATGCTACACACTATGCTACAAAAAATGGTACTTAAAAATAATTTGAACCTAAATTCAAGTACTTTAAATGCATTTTAAATATTTATATTCATGCTTTCAGGAAACAGTGACAATTTAATTCTTTTTTCTTAGCAGCTTCCACCCTTTTACTTTATTTTCAAACAGTTCTCAGGGGCTTTTTGCTTTCTGGCATCCCGTCAAAATGGTAGCACAGGATAAAAGCAGCAGAGGAGTTCTCCAGGTTTCTTAACAGTGGGAACTGTCCTGCACAACAAGAAGCATTTAACAGGTTAAATGCATCATCTGCGCTATGCATTAGAGAGATATCATCCCTCTAATACTATCTTGCTTTCCTAAATGCTACTAAATCTCTCCTACTGTACTTTTGCATTGTCATACTAACAAAATGATCTTTTGTTTTTAATAAATGTTAAAAGAAGCCAATCAATGTTTGTATTTATCTGCTTCTGAGTACAGTGAACACAACCTATTTTAGATACCCTCATTGGTATTCACAAACCAGTTGACCTTTTTTAATCACATCATTATGTAAAAGACAGAATACACTTTCTCTCTTCCTTACAATGATGTTATTGCTGAGGAGAATATGATTAATATACGAAGGACAAGACGATATTGACTCCTGCAGCTGCCCTCTACTCAGCATAGGAGGAGTTGTTCAGAGTATTACACTGGGTTCTTAGCCACAAATACAACTGTAATACTATAATCTGAGCTTGGCATTGTAGGCCTGATCCTGTATGCCTTGCACAAATAGCATTGCCGTTCAAGCAAGTGGAAGTTTTGGATGCCGAAGAGGTTTTAATATATGTGCCCTTTACCCATTTATATAAATAAAACAGTAATAACATCGTATTGTCCAGGTACACCTGGATTCCTTTGCTGTTTGCCTTTGAGTTTTCCCTCGGTTTTGCACTTGGATCCATGTTTTGCTGTAAAAGGGAGCAGCAGTCCTAGGGATTCCCACATCTATCCATCTCTGTCCATCTGTGCCTCAGTTGTCAGCAGGCTCACTACTGCTATTCCTTCAAGCAGAACAGTAAATCCCTTCAAACACAAAAGTCAATACGAATGTAGCCGTATCACTCGTCTCAAGCAGTACCATTAGCTATTGCCATGTCTGAAGCAATGACCAACCCGAGATAAGCACTACCCAGTCAGAAAGGAGACAGGATTTATATCCTAAGGATACGCAGACAACAGCGAGGGAGAGGAAAACGCTAGGTAAGCAGAACTGTCAGACTGATGTTTGGCCAATTAATGCCATGACAGGTCTATACTTACATGTGCTCTGCCTTATAAGCAAGCTAGCTAGAGCTTACAGTTATACAGAGAGGGACAGAGAAAGCGAGCGTGGAGCCTGCGGCACCGCTGTCGGTGTACGCGGGGTTATGTCGCACACAACCGTGCTGTGCAGCGGCAGGGACAAGCTGAAACTGGTGTAAGCTGCGCTCGGTCAACACCCACCGTCACGGCCACCGAGCGCTCTTAGCGCGCACTGAGGGCGAAGCAACCTCCGCTGTTCTCGAAGGAAACCACTGCACGCAACGGCATTCTCTGTTGCTGTAAGGTGTTGGTACGCAGCTGCTAGTCCCCAAAACATGGAGACCGCGGCAAAATAATTTCCCTGAGCTGCTTGCCTGTGATTAAGCCAGCGCAATTTGTGCACTGAGGCAGAGTCACACGAGCAGGCGCGAAGGCAGGGGCAGTTATGCCGGGCTTTGAGTGCAGCAGCAATCAGACGGATCTCAAAGCCATCCACCTCCTAGGTTTTTGCTAAAGGTATCCGAAAAGACTGAGCTTGTCATCTCAGGCACCAGCCGAGGGGACCACTGCCTCGCGCAGATCACAGCGTTGCGTGCCGCTGGCTCGTGGAGCGGTCTCCTCCCGTGTGAAATAGAAGTAAGGCTGCCGGGCTCCCGTGTAAGAGCGAGCTGCTCTCCTTCCACCAGCTTTCCTTCTGGTGCCTCCCGGCCTTCACCACTCAAAACTCATCAGGCAACGGGATAGATGGAAAAAGACGTATTCTCAAAGAATTTGAAAATTCAGTGAGCACTCTGAGAATGAACAGTCCAACAGAAATGACTGTGTGAGCACAACTAAGAAATATTTGTGTATATTTAAACTAAAGCTGGTTAAAACCAGCAAAAAAGAAAATGTCGCTTTCAAGAAAATTCAGATCAGTGCACTCAGTACTTTCAGACACAGTATATTTTATATATAAATATAATCT
>NW_009233555.1:1394-1629 GCF_000690835.1 Fulmarus glacialis | reverse complement strand
TCTGGCATGGGGTCCTCCACAGGCTGCAGATGGCTATCTGCTCCACCATGGACTTCCCTGGGCTGCAGGGGGACAGCCTGCCTCACCATGGTCTTCACCAGGGGCTGGGGGAGGAATCTCTGCTCTGGCACCTGGAGCACCTCCTCTGTGCAGTTTTTTTTCCTCCTTTTTAAATATGTTATCCCAGAGGAGCTACCATTGTCACTCATGGGCTCGGCCTTGGCCAGCAGCCGGG
>NW_009233555.1:0-1263 GCF_000690835.1 Fulmarus glacialis | reverse complement strand
GTAGCCCCCCTGCTACCAAAACCTTGCCACGCAAACCCAATATAGAGCATTTGAAACAACCAAGAAATTTAGTAGAAAACTTTTAAGCCTGAGTAGGGAGTTGGGGGGAAGATCAGCCTTTAACCAAGTCACAGCACATTCTGTTCCACAGGCGAAGATGTGAAGTGTTGCAAAACATCCGTACCAGAAGTTTCTTGTTGTTTACCACCTGGCTTTCCATTTAATTTTGTACAACATGCTATGATCATCTCATTATTGACTATGAAGGCAGAGAGCTATCAGGTAGGCACTGTAGATAAACACACTAAAGTATGATTATGAAAAAAAAAAATTCCAATGGTAAAAGGCTTTCACGTCATAGCACCCACCTGCCATCATGATTCGTGGGCTTTAAAATGCTGCCTTAAAGCCTGCATACACTACCCCATCCCTTCCTTCAACACCAACACAGCATGTTGTGAGCTGAGATGATCTTGATTTCTAGCAGTACGTTTACTGTCCAGTAGAAAATGCTGTTCTGCAAGTATAAGGAGAGTTGCGCCAACAACGGAACTTAACCGCACTTTACTCTTCTGTTCACATCCCCTTTGGGACTGAACTTCTCCTTGAATCTAAGTGAATCCCATGGTTCAATAATTTTTAAGGGAACAACGCTAGTCACGTGTTTAGCATGGTTGTTTTTTCATGAGGCATCTGAAAAACTTCAAGCCACAAGTACTTAAGGCAATAGTAAAAACAAAAGAAACAACATATACATAAAAACACAAAAAGAAATTTAAAGAGCCTGTCTAATGTCCTCCTTTCCCTTTACCCATTCTCATTTTTCCAGACAGAAAGGCAACGTACACAAAGACAATGTGAGTTTCTATAGGTTTCAATTACCACTCAGTTACAGAACAAATGCCATCGGTAACTCGAAAGAAAAAGGACACTGTACACAAACAGCTAAGTAAGTCACAACAGTAAGAACTGAATGCAGGCTTAGGCAAGGATATAATGAAGGGAAAAGCGAAACATCAAAACAACTCATTTCACCGCCTACAGCAGTGCGGAAAGCCACGACACACCATAACAAGGGCAAGGCCGGGGGGCTGGGACACCCCTACAGCAGGCCACGCACCGCCGGGCCGGGCAGCAGGGACTCGTACTGACACAGCAGAAATCACCGCACGGCGGGAGGGGGAGGCGGGGAAGCAACAGCTGGCGAAGGCGCTGCGGAGCCTCCGGCAAGCTCCGCCCGGGGGCGAGCGAACGAGTAGCGCC
>NW_009233554.1:0-2628 GCF_000690835.1 Fulmarus glacialis | reverse complement strand
AGTCCACAAAGCCTCCAATGACATCTATAAAAGTCATCCTGGATTTAATCCAGACAACGCAGAGTAAAATTTACCCCATCCTACTGACAAAAAGAAACAACACTTCCGGAGGTTTTTATTCCATATTTTTTAAAGTGTTTACATAGGATTTTTTTGGTCCACTCAAACATATCACAGTACAACCAAATGTGCCATATTCCCTATCCTTCCCATTTTTTCATATTCCCTATCTTTTCCCAGTTTCAGAATATACGGTAAATGACTCTACCTCAGGGGGGAAACGAGAACTTCCACATAGATCTCACACTTCCATGTGAGCAGGAGACTGCAACTTACTAGAATTTCTCAAATTATGAAACGCATTCAGCAAAGAGCAGGTTTGACTGATTTTCGGTTTGTTCATTAAAGCATTGGTTTTCAGATGTGCTCAGCGTTTAGTCTTCTGCTTCAACTTAGGGAGACTTAATTAAGGATGCTTAAGGTCTTTTTCCTTACTTTTTGCATAGAAAGCACTCTAACCTAAGGCTCCAAGACTCAGACTGAATTTTAGACGTTCCCTTTTAAAATCTTACTCTTATGATAACGTAGGGTTTTTTACAAACTGCATTGCTTCTGGCTAATTAGGCATAAAGATGTTCGTGACTTTCTAGAACCGTGTTTATTTTTGCAGTTTTTTCTTCTTATAAAATGAGGTAACTATTAACAATCTGTTTTGATTAACAGAAGATTTCATAAACACAGTATTTCATAAAGACAAGACTTTTAGTTTTTAATATTAAGGAATGCCATGCAGTGCAGAATATTATCTCAGCCAACCACCAAGTACCCTGGTGTTTGAGTAAGTGGTAAATTCATTCCTCTGATGCAACTACATTTGCATGAATATATGCATCTTCATCTTTTTAAAAAGTGTATTTCCAGGTTCATCTCAGAGAATGTTCTGTAATAGCGAGAATTTTTTCCACTACTGAGAATTACTTCTGAAAATCAAGATCTGATGTAATATAGCAGACTGCAGCTGTGTTCATATCTATTGCTATGAGCTCCCTCTCTTTCTGTCTGCATAGACATACATCTATACCCAAGTCTGAATCAGATCGCAGAAGCCAGCTGGGGTTAGCCTTAATCAGCACTAGGACAGATATGCCCAAGCAGTACCTGCCAAATGCTGAAGGAAGCAACATTGTCCATGCCAAATACATAAATGTCCCTGTCCAGGACAGTGTGAAACCGATAGACGGCTGTACCAAGGGCTGCACCATTAAGGTCCTGTAATGGATTTTGTCAGAATAGTTGTTTTGTCATCCCGTCAAACTGGCCAGGCTTCAAAATCAACTACTCACTTCTGGATCACTGAAATTCACCTGAAGTTCCAATTAGGTTTTTTTGTTGTTTGGTTTGGTTTTTTTTTTACTATTTCCTGGTTTACACCATTACGAACCTTTGTGGTGTCACCTCTGTAAGGTGGCTGCATTGCACTCAGCCAACAACCTCCTCTTTCTGTCACAGCACAACAGCGGGAAATTAGCTCTCTTGCTGAGCATCTTAAACTCCCCCTCACTAAAGTATCTGTGCACTTTCACTGGAAACTGAATAGTCAAAAAGTCCGCTACATTTAATTTTCATAAAGCATTTTGATCCGTGTGGAAAAACTGCTGCATAAGAGGAAAGCACTCTATTTTTACCATTTAAATTACCTGTTCAAATCAGGTCAATTATGACTGAAAGTTTTTTCCTCTGATAACCACTACCACTATATGAGAAGCAGGTTGTTGTTGCAGTCGGTTTCTTACTCATCAGAGTGCAAGACAAGAGGAAAAAGCAGCTAAGGACTAAGCAGGTATGCTTCCCATGTTCCTGACCATACATACTCCAGACTCCCGAGCACCCTCTGTAGCAGGCTCCATGCTTTACCAGATCCCTGGTTGAAAGGGTGCATGCCTCAGGACCTGCACGCAAAACTATGTGCCAGGCACAGCATCCACAGAAATACAACATTATGCAGTCTTAGTACAGAATTCACTATAGGAGCTAGTATAGTAGAGTTTGTAGAACAGAAAAGCCATCAGGAGGTTCACACTTACAGCGAGTACAATACAGTGATAAAAAATCTGTTGTATGGATTGGAAAATTTAAAGCTGTCCAGGAATAGAAAGTTCATAGAGTTAAAGGCTTTTCAAACAATCATGTATACAGATCTTTCTGACTGAAATACTTGAATTATGGTTGATTTTCATTACATTTGTTCACTTCTGGGTCAACACTGAGCTCAAGGAAATGCCAGTATTCATTCATAGGGTGCTGATGCTTCATGTGGGCACTGCTGCTTAACAAAATATGGCTAATCCTGGTAGTGCTAATATAATTTAGAACTCGTTGCCAAGAAGCATGAACTAAAGCTACCCTTGCCAGTATTTCAGCAAAACATGTTGCATGTTCCTGTCTTTTCCTGATTAGAAGTACTGTGCTGTTAGCTAGCAGCGTTGCTTTAACTCTGATGTCTAAGAATATAAAAATGACATGATTTGTACAACAAGGTGTCATCTGTTATGTTCGGAATAAGACATTTTGGGGTGGGGAATAAAAACTCTCTTACAAGCCATGACCAGGTGACCCGCCTCGTGGATG
>NW_009233553.1:0-20960 GCF_000690835.1 Fulmarus glacialis | reverse complement strand
GCCGTGGGAGACAGTGTCAAAGGTTTTGCCGAAGTCCAGGTAGACCATATTATCCCAAATTACCACATTGCAGTATCATAATTTTCTACTAAAGCATTTTCTGCACTGTTTATGTAATATCACTTATTTATCCTCATAAGAGCATAACATAACACCTGCCAAAACAGGCAGAAACAGATGTCTTCTGTTTGTGATAACATGTCTCTGACCTATAAAAAAGCATATGACATCTCCATGCAGAATTATGACACAATTTTCCCCATTTGGATGTTTCCTTCTCATGCTTCCACTTACTCCTGGTTTACACTCTGAAACAGTTATATGAAGTCTCTACCGCTTTTCAAAGCCAAATAGAGTTCTATGGTTGAATATTAAGCTATTTTTTTTTATTTACTATTTGTTGCTCCCTAAATAAAAATGTTTACTCCCTTTTAAAATTCTGTTAAAATCTGGAACACAGTACAGTGATGAGCTGCTAAACTTATGTACATATAAAAACACTTATATATTTATATGTGCTAATCCATTTAGAACACCCCTTATTTAGGAAATATATTACTAATTATTCTCTCAATAACTACAAAACAACTAAAAAGCAATGCGCTATGAACCATTCTGAAAGTAAAAATATTGTGTTTCCTAAAAATATTCTTTAATAGGCATAAACTCTGAAACATCTGTTTTCCTGATTTTATTTATTTAGAGACTAAATCTGAAAATTTCATTCATTTCATTTGTTTCTATTTCCATCACATGATAAAATAAGTGAAAGGAGGTCATAGGCCATATCCTTAGCTGGCAAAAAATGGCATAGCTAACAGAGAAATGCTTTATGCTAGCTGAGAATCTAGCTTCACGTTTCATACAATTTAATAGTAAATTACTCATTTACTATTTTAAAACAAATTTAAAATATATTTTTAATTTAAAGAGTATGAGCCAATGGAATTTGGAATATATACGCAGAAAGCTGTGAAGCATACTGCCTGTAATTACAGAAACAAATGTCAGATTAATACCTAATATTAGTCTTTGCTAAGATAATAATGTTCCTTCTAGACAAAGAAATGCAAAAGATTTCCTATCTGCACTTTAGAACGGAGCCTAATACAATGCTACATGGGAGTAACTTTTTACAGTGGAATTTACACGAGAAAGTATGTACAGAATTTGCTAAAGAGGAGATGGTGACATACTACATCGAAGGAAAAATAGCCAAGCTAAAAAGAGGCTATATATAGGATTTGTAAAGTAGTGGTGAGGGGATAAATCACATGAAATACATTCTAAAATGGTCTTGGCAATTAGGAATAAATGAGTCAAAGCTGAGAAGTTTTAAACACAGAGAAGGATCCAAATATCCAGAGAAGAAAATCACTCTGAAGGCTGGACTGATTTCAATGGCCCAAAATTTAAAAGTACAGAATACAAAATAACACATTTAGGGAATAAATGTGGAAAATGTTTCTGCAAGATTGAGTTAAACTCCTGAGTAGGTTCAATTTTCAGAATTATTGTTATGTAAATATCTAAAGCTTGGAGAAAGAAGTTGCAGTACATGGGAATGACACCTTTTGGTGACAACTTTGGAGGCATGAAGTCCAGGGCATGTGGTGTAGGAGCACAAGTTCCTTCCACTTGGAACAGGGTTCCGACTGGAATCTCATTCGAAATCTTGCACTAAAAGGGATTTATCAATGTCATATTATTTGCACTTTTCTAAGTCACCTTCAGCTCAGCTAATCCCATCTCTGGCAGGAAGAAACAGACTACCTCTGCATTTGCTAGCTTGTCAGATTTCCTCTGATGCTCTGGCAGCTAATACCATGCTAAGACATGAGATTTGTAGGGCTTGCTTTGACTTACCTTTATCCCTGGCAAAACAGGTTTGAAGAACTGGGCTGAGCAGCCACTGCTTCGCAGCTACAAATCTGACTACCGGGTTTGAGTGTTTGCTGGAATGTTCTTTATCAATGTCGTAATTTTAAATTTTCTGCTTAACTCCTCTACCAGCCATAATTGATCATATTCTACAGCAAATAATCTATTCGAAACATACAGTAGTATGAAGTTTTTTATAAAGATATTTTTCACACCAAAATGTTACATGGGGTTTCTTAAACAGAAATCCTCTCTTCTCCTTTAAGTCTACCTGCCCTGCTGGAATTTCCTTCTCAGATAGAATTTCTTCTTCCAGCATCAGTCACTCCTTTATCTCAGCTCTTGCAATGCTGTATAGAAAAGGTCAGCTCCAAGCAACACTACTTTGTGGCCTTCTCTTTACCTAGCACTGGGTATCTCTCCTCATCTCTGTTAGATGCAGCAGTGCTAATTTTTCTTCTTTCTGAAGTGGCTTAGGAAGAGCACTCTTCTCCGTTTCAGAGTCTGCTCTCCCCCATTTTTATTTAGAAAAGGACGAAGCGTAAACATCAGCAGCTTCTTCTAACACAGCACAATTTCCCTGGTACCCAAATATATAAATCAAAGCCACCACTATTAATGTTTTTTTGCAGCTGAGATGATATGCTAAAAGGATATGTTCCCCTCCCTCAAGAGAAAAGCCAGATAAAATTGTTACTCTATTTAAATGGTGCCTGACTGAAGATCTTGTTAACACGTGGAATAGATAGAGCAATAAGAAGGTACTCCCTTCATCAGGATATTCCCCCCTTGTAACTCAAACCTATCCTACTGAAACTAGCTGAAAATGAAAAGTCCGTTTACATGTTAAATCTGCCCTGGACATCTCACCTTTTCTTCAAAACTGCCAGGCGCTGTACTTGGCAACACTGGTGTCAGTCCACTGGATATCCAGTTGTATTTACCTGCATTTTCACTCTTTTTTCTCAGCCAATACCTGACCTGACAGCGTTTTTCCTCTATTTTCTCTCCAGAAGTTTATTCAACAGGTTTTTAATAACTTACCTTCTTCCACTAACATTAGTTATGCCTTCTTTTCTTCACATTCTACCTACTATCTTTAAATCTTTCATCCTCCTCCACATTTCCTGATCTTTCTTCACTAAAGATTTGTATTTCTTTGAATTACCTGTTTCATGTTAGAAGTTTATTCTTTCTCTCCTCCTCTTTCAATCTTCATCTCAATGTCAATCTTTATTTCAATCTTTATCTTTTTCTGAAAAGTCATTCTCAGTTTCCACATACTTCCTTTTCCAAAGGATTTCTGATCAGTTTGTTAATCCATAAAGTTATATTCCTTTCTTCTTCCTGGAGATTATTCTTCATTGTTCAGTTCTTCTTACTGTCTGTCTGCATTACACCCAGCTTGCACTCAGCTGCCCATCTAGGTATCTGAGGCAGCTGTTAGTTGTTTAGGGCAAACCTACGTGTATATGTTGATATGATATCCAAGTAGCAATAAGAACCCTAACAATCCTTGCATCCACACATAAAACATCTTAATGTTTGCTAAAGCAGTCTAACAGGCATAAAGCAGCCAGGAGCCCGGGCTCCAGTTCTACAATTGCACCAGTATGCTCAGGGAGAGCTAGAGCTCTGTTTTACATAGCTGTTCATATATGTTTACATGCTGTGACTCAGCGGGGAATGACAACTAGGAGATGCTAAGGACTCTCACTTTCCATCTTTTGGTCTACCTCCTTATAAGTTTCAGGTCAGCTCAAAACATTGATGGATGTATACAAATTTGCACTAAAAGTGCAGTCTGTTACAGTGGATCTTCTGAGTGTTTGAAGTCCCTTCTTGTTTAAAAAGTTCCTTTGCTATATTTAACTGCAGAGAGGCTTAGCATGAGCAGACAACATCAAATGTAGAGGCAAATTATGAAGTATGCCAGATGACGAGGGGTTAAACTGCCTACCCATAAAGGCACGCTATGTGAATCTGCCCATTCTTCTGGTCAGATCTGAGCTCTGCAGGATATAGCAATGGCTCCATACCTTACACAGCCCAGTCCAATGTTATGTTACAAAAAGCAATCTGGACATTTTCTTCCTGCTAATAACTAGCAGGATCTCACCTGTATAATTAAAGATCAATATAACCACTTTAAACCTAACCACTTAACATTTAATTTACTAGCCATGTGTATATATTTTGTTTTTCAATATTAAATTAGGTGAGTCAGTTTTATAGTCTGTGCTTTTAAAATACAACAAAATTC
This sequence comes from Fulmarus glacialis, assembly GCF_000690835.1. Lineage (NCBI taxonomy): Eukaryota > Metazoa > Chordata > Aves > Procellariiformes > Procellariidae > Fulmarus > Fulmarus glacialis. The sequence continues at coordinate 16,816 of NW_009233553.1, read as the reverse complement.
TAGTCAAAATAACCACAGAACATATATACAAGGTGAAGACACTGTATGATAGAAGAAAGAGCCCTCTACCTCAATGAATAATTCATTTGTGAACCATGGAGGTGATAAAAATCTGGAACAATGAATAAATATAATCTATACCACAAAGCTTGGGAGTGCTGAGTGGGGGTTACTCACTTGAGCTCAAAGACAGCGGAAACAGTTTGGTTCTAGCTGCCTGCTGAAAATGCCAAGACTGTTATCTGGTACGTTAATACAATCAAAGCTATGATCACGATCTCTTCAACCTCAGGTGCAAAGAAAATACTACAGCAGAAAAGCAGCTGTCAATTGTTTCTATACCAACTGAAGAAAACAAGTAGAACGTGTTGCTAATCCAAGCTGATGACAAGAGTGTAGAAAATTAAGAGACCTTTATTCCAAAAAGATCGTCAGTGGCTGGAGGCAGAGAATGTAGGAAATTTACTGTGGGCTGTAATAATTGCTGTCTGCCCTGGGAAATGGCATCAAGGCCAGAGCAGTCATGGCTCCATGCAAGCACATCCTCTAATTATTGAAAAATCTGTGTAGAGTCTCAATGTTAATCAGTCTCTCAGAGACTTCAGCTTTATGTGGTTAGTGCAGATTTATGGCATTTTCCTTTTCTTGTTATTAAAACTGATATTTCACAAGGAAGAAACTATCTCCAGACAACTGTTAAAATGCAAAGTTTCAGTCATAAAAGAGAACTGCAGGATTATTCTGAGACTATTCCACAGAGAACCCAAACAAGAAGGGTAAGAAACAAAACATCAAAGACACGAGGAAAAATGGAAAAAGATGAGACTTTAAAATATTAACTAAAGACGCAACAGTTGGCCTATAGATTCAAGAGGTTATAGTGTAATTAATTAAGTGCTTGTTACAATTAGGGAAATAAACAGTGCATATACTAATGCAACATGAATAATACATAATTATTAAAAAAGTAAAACAAATTGAGAGGTTTGCATGGCCACATTACTGGAGTTATTCGCATTATTGTATCAATGACTTCCTTAGAAAATGAACAAACCCAGAACTTTAAAATTCTACTACGTGGCCACAGCTTGCTTCCTTTTACTAGTGCTGCAGTAATAGTGTAACCTACAATTTCTGATTATTCCACTGGGACGATTTTAAATTATATTTTGGTCCATAATGCTGAAGCAATTTTGAAATATTCTACACAATGGTCTTTGCCAAATAACATATTTAATCAATAACGTTTCGGATTTTCTACCAGCTGTGACAGCAAATTTCTGGCAAAGTGGAAAAAGTTGTGTGTCTCAAGATCTTTTCTCTTACTCTTACATATTACATCAACCCTTACTTTCCAGAAGTACCTGCCACTTCATAAATAGTAGAACCCTGAGAAAGTTCACAGAAATGAAACCATAAAAATTGCAAACTTCTATGTCAATGACAGGATTTGAGAAGGGCTTGAGTGGGGGGAGACAGATGTGTTAGTCACACATCATTCAGTTGTTGTTATCATTTTGCTAAATAAGAAATAACAGATCTGATTTGTCTACAGGTTTTAATTTAGGCTCACTGCTCTTCAGTGGCCTAAATTAGCATCAAAATAATCTTTCTAGAAAGACATGCATAAATACTGCATAAGAACTGACCGTAGATTGTCCTTATAATCCAGAAGTGGCACGTTTACTCTGTATAGAAAAAGATTGTGCAAGATACCAAATTATCTATACGGCAACAGGAAGTTTAAAAAATGTAACTGGAATAAGCAGTGGGAATGCCTGAATCAGAGCACAAGACTGGAATCAAAAGAGGGTATGCAAACTGACACCTGACATCGGCTCTTTATTCCGCTTATGATGCTAATGTTTGAAAAGAAAATAAAGACTCAAATACCACAGGTTAAGTGCAGGAAAGATGCAGAATGAGTTAAAGTACAAAAAATTGTATGGAAAAGCAAGCAATGTGTGTTCAATAATTCTCTCATCAGCATACAAAGCTCTTAGATATAAAGACACCTAGGATACTATTTTAGATTAACTTGCAGTCCATAATCTTAACTATGATGGTATAATAACTTAAATCGTGTCACGTGCACTCAAATATGAATCACAGCTGCAGCTTTTACTACCTGATTTACTCTGAAGATGCAAACAATCAGGTACAACAACCAAGAAACAGTAAAGCAGTCAAGTGCTTTATCTTCCGTAAAGATGATGATCAAGTCCAACTCACAACCAGAATACGTATTTCTCATTTTGATCTGAATTTGAACAAACACCAGCTAATCTTGGGAGGAAAAAAAAATGCAGTGGGATCAGTATTTCATTCCCAGAATGGCATTTGAAAAATGTATCCCCATACGAAGTAACTTGGCCGCTACCAACACAAGTAATACTGCAATAATGGTTGTAATAGCAAATAAAAATAATAGGGCAAGCATAGAAAGCTGTGCATGCTGGTGTGTTTGTGAGACAGGCAAAAGTAATTATACTGATGATTGCTAATTGTGGATTATAACTCAGATGTCTATCAAAGAATAAAACCACTCTGTAATACTCTACTTGATGTTTTGTGTATAGCAGTTTAGATCTACCTATTCTTACCTGCATACATTTCTATGTCTCAGTATTAGCTACCACTCTCTGCCTTAGTAATAAGATGCATGTCCAGAAAAAATTGAGCGTTTCTCACCCTTTTATAATAACATCACGCTTAATTGCAACTGCATGCAGATTATATATTATATATAAACATAGACATGGAAGTCTAGGTTTTCACACTTGTTTCTCTATCTGCATAATTGTAACTGTGCACTTGAATATTTATGCGCTCACTTTTTAGCACATTAATTTTAAAACGTGAAAAACTGCGTTTTACTGGGTGAAATATGATGTGAAGTGTCACCTTTATAAAATACAGTATTCTACAGTAATTACTGCAAACTGTAGTATTGCTATTGTTACTTATAGTGTCTTAAATCATTGCTACAGAAATCCTGTAGTAATATCTTAAAAAGGAGGAGAAATACTTCATTTGTACAGGTAAATATAATTTGCATTCCCAAAACTCTTTTAATGCATAGGAAAATTAACAATAGTTAGTCAATTTAACTTTCAAATCATACATAAAATTATCAGCTATATTTATCCTCGGCTTCAACTATGCAAACATACAAAAGTATAACACTTCTATTTATTCTATGCTACATTATTATCAATTAGCGAAAATACAGCCAACAGCATCAAAAATATAAACAGAAAGTGAATTTTTCTAAAGACTGCTTTTCTAACCTGCCACTTACTGGACTTACAATAATGAGAGGTTATTCCATCCTTTAAAATAAATACAAGATTTTTGGATAAGAAACTATCTAACTGAACGGAATGTTTTAAGACTGAATGGCAGGCTTGATTAGAGCTTCTTCACTTATAAATGAAGCAGATACTCTGCAAAGACTTAAAAAGTTTAAGTCAAAACTGTTCCATTAAGCAATCAGTAGCTATATAAGAACATAAGCATGATTTTCATTTTATTTCATTAATTATTTAATGAATTTTGCTTCATTTTATTTTATAAGCCATCCACAATTTCATGTTGATATCCTACCTTTGCCGCTATCTGTACTAGACACTGTAAGTGGTGTCTTGATGTGTTTTCATGTACATAAATAAGTTATCTGAGATGAATGGACCTTGACTAATTCTTCCCTGGGAAGAACAAAATACATAACTCTTATTTAACTTCCACGTGGATATGACTGTGCCATAAGCCGTATGATCTGCTTTTCTGGGCATGCCTGGCTGTGTACTAAGTTTCCAGTGTTTCTGCATGTCCCTGCAGTCCTGCTGGCCTACTCCCTATCAGTATGGATACAGAATTTTGTCCCTTTTCAAGAGATGATGTAAACATACTGAGAAAAATTTACTGAGATAAAGACGGCAAAAATAGTCTTATAGGAAGAAGGCCCATTTTGCTATGAGTTCAAGGAAGAACCAAGAATTAGCTGTAAACGAGAGAAAGAACCAGTACTTGAAGGAAAACACCAGGTGCAAGGAAGGCAAATCACTAGCTCTGTAGAAACATCTGCTTGAAAACAAGCCAGATAACTATCTGTGTCACACATTTTTGTCCAGCTCTGTATATTGTTAAAATTAAAAACAATCAAGTGTAGGACCTCTGCAATGCCTGTATTTCGTACACTTCAGTCGTCACATTTCTCTGCTACGGTACTTTAAGAACCTATGGCAATTAATCCGCAACTGAGAAAAGAAATACTAAATTCCTGAAGGCTCTTGGGGATCTTGCTTTTGTAATGAGTCCTTCCTGGCTGGATAGCAGGGATCCAGCTCTCAGAGGAGCTTGCAAGACAAGGAAACTGCACGCTGAGACTGTATACAGAGACCGAAAGGCAGTGCCTAAACTCTGCTCAGGTTGAAAGGGGTAAGGATTCACTATGAGGCCTTAGTGAGAGTTCAGAGGCAAAGTTTACAGGGTAGACTAGAAGGTGGCTGTTAAAATTAGAAAATTAGGTGATTATAAAATTACAATGTAGGTGATTATAAATCTACATTATGCAAGATTCTTAACCCTGACCTTTTTAAGGTGTTACAGCAGAAAAGGCTGGTTCTGCAAAGCAGGTAGGAGGAATTTTGTTGATGTCCAGACTTGTTACCCAACACCACTGTCCCAAGCCAATTCTACCATTTGTCTCTTCCTCTTTGGTTAGCTTTGGTTTAGCAACGCAGTCATGCTGCTGCCAGTTCCAAATATGCGTATGAACCCTTTCCCCCACCAGACTGAGCAGCTCTTAGCTAGCTCTTCCCATTTTGTCTCCAGCAATGAGACACTCCATTTTTTGGGATGTTGTCCTATGGCTTCACCAGTTACTACTGACCTTCAATGAGCAGAGGCACAGGCACATCTTGGCTGAATCCTCTATGCTGGGTTCTAGAGACCAGAAATTCCTCTCAACAAATCCAAGATCAAAGGCAGATGGGTGCTGACATTACAGTCTATTGTCCAGCAGGAGATAATGTTGAATTTCATTATGGATGTTAGCTTCTAATCTTTCTTGAGGTAAATTCAAATTATTATCTTGAATACTGCTGTAATCCATCTCCCAGCTGAGCCATGTTACTAAACTACAATTTCAGTTCAGCTGGTTTCAAGACAGAGATACTATGTACTTAGCTGAAACTGTGTAAATAACATTGTTCAAACAAATTCTCATTAATCACCCTGTAAGAACATGTATCTGGCAACATTTAAGAGAAAGACTGATGTTTTTATGACATAAATGTAACAAATTGCTATAAAGGTTTTGAATTCACAATCAAGTCTCAAGAAAAGGAGCCCATCCTCTCTTCTTTCTGGGGTTGAGGGATTTAAAATTCAGAAAGCCTGTATATTCGTGGAAAAATGGTCAGGATGGAGTAAGGTAGACAATATGTCTGAATTCTCTGCATCTGAAGAAATTGTGGTGTAAAAATGCTACATATATGTGTACTACAGTTACAACAGTGTGAAGTTTGTCTACAGAAGAATCAATGCCAAGAACATCCATTTTCAATAAAGAGTGTGCTCTCCCAACGCCTAATTCATAAGAAACCATCTGATACAAACTTCTGTTTCACATTTAGAAAAGAATGTGACTCAACAGTTTTGGCCATGTGGCCACCACAAGACAAAGGCATTTACGTCAAAGCCTACTGCAGCTGCACATAGATCCAAGTTCATCTTGCAATATGTCTTTTTCAGGATTTATGGTCCTGAACTGTCCTTGCCAGCCGCTGTCTTCAATTTCACTCTCCAAAAGATGTTCCTTTGACTAGATAAGCAAGGAGGAAACGGGTAAGGCTAGGCTGGACCAGTATTACCTTGAGTTACACTTAAACTGTGTCCCTGCAGATTGAGGGATAAATGTCACCTCCATCTCCGAACACTTTGTTTTGAGGCAGATCCATAAAGAATGAGTGAAGCTGTTCCTCCAGCGACACAGGGACAGTGGCTTACGCTGAGGAACTCCTGCTTCCCTGTTCTGGACATCTTGCAACAAGATAAGAATATTCCTTCTCATTGCATGGTAGTGAAGAAAACCAGGCAAATGTTACTGATTCCAGTAATGTATCATTCCAACAGAAGCTCTGTGCCTCAGCAGTACTTCACTGAATTCTCTGGCTTCATCAGTTCAGTTATTATTTTTGTATTATCTGGTAATTTAGATACAGTTATTGTAGGTTCTTCAGCCTGCGTTAGATATTCTCTATACTCCCCAGAGTTTTGTATCCTATTTTATACTACTTCTCTTGTTTTTATCAGTTGTCACCTATTGTGCCTCAGTATTTTACTCTTGGGTGCTTCAATTATATATGAATGTAATGTGCTTCACAGCAGCTAGTTTCCATTTGCCATCTAAATATCTTTGTACATGAATGGAGTAACCTACATTTAACTTCACAGACAGTTGTGCAAATCTACTGTATTTCAGCTTTGGGGTTTGGGGCGGGGGGGGTTTGTCTGCTTGCTTTTATTCGATAATTGATTTCTAGCTGGTTTTTCCTCCGCTTTGCAAATCGAAAATAAAATGGGAAAAGGGAGGGGGGAAAAAAGGTTAGGAAAGAAGTCACAGAGCCTATCCCTAAACCTGAAGTGAAAGAGGCTAGCTTGGGATATCAGAGGCCCATCTGACCTACGAGGGTTTGTCATACTCGCTCCCTTGGTGGAGTTCATGTACTTATGCTAAGCAATTTCTCTAAAAAATGTCTGTTACAAGAAAGAGTAGCTTGTCTGGTTTTAATGTCTTAGCAGTAGGAGTAATTATTTGCAAAGCTTTGGTAGTACCCCACAAGACTGATTTTCAGAAGTGCTTTCATCCCACAATTAAGTAGAAGCTGTTTTTCCCAGTACTCCTAAAAATAAGACACTTGGAAAACAGAGAGGCAAGATTCCTGCTCTAAGAGTATTGCCCGCACAGACAAAAGCCAGGTAAAGAATGCGGCAGACGTATGGACTGGCATTGACATTTATATGAATCTCCTTTGACTTATTTTCAGAAAATATTTCCAATGTCCAATACACAGAAATGTGTTTGATATTTGTGTAATTTTTTTACATAAGTATAAACACACTGAAGGAAAATCAATTATACCTCACATCATGCTTCCCTGTGCTCCTTATCACAGGATAGTGAAATAGAATTTAGTATCAAATTCTTATAACTTTGAGGTTGGGCTGTAAGTCTTAAAATCATGTGAAATAAGAATCAGTGCACTACATTATCAAAACCATCTTCCTTTTTACGAGGTAATATTTTTTCCTCACCTACTTGTCAGATGTTTTTGCCTCAGCCTACATTATTCAGAAAATGTAGTGGGTAGCAAACATATGCTGAAGAAAAATGACCTGCCCACAAAGCTTATGGCTGACCACGAGTGTTTTAAGGGTGTTCCCACTTCTTAAAGTTACTTCACAGAGCAGATAACGATCTGTTCAAACTCATGGAAAGTATGAGGGCTTTTAGAGAAAATCGGGTAACGAGACTCATACAGTATTTTGTTAAGCAGTCATCTTGCTGCTTGCATCTGAATTTCATACTCAAACATGCATTTAACATAATGCTAGTGTTCAGAAAAACATATAAAACAATAGGCATGTATTCTTGTAGGCAAAAAAAAATCTCAGTACTAGAAGAACAGAAAATAGCTGGATAGGGACAAAAAAAATTCAAAGAAGCAGCTTTCAATATACAGCAATATAACATTGTATTTGTTTTGATTTTTGCTTTTCTGAATCCCATGAGCACCTTACATACCTTTTAGACTATTTTGAAATATTTTTAGAAGTAAATAATTTGGTAGGACTTTTTAAATCAATTGTTAATCCATTATTTGAGTGGCAGTCTCACTAATCGGGAAAGCAGCATGAACAAGTGGTTAAGTAAATACAAATCAAAATGCATCAAGAAATAAATGTCTAAAAAAACCAGCAATGCACTAGGGGATTTTCTGACTTCAAATCTGTGCAAATACAGATTGAGCTTAAGATGTGTGGTTATTGGTTAAACAATTTTTAATGAAATATAAAGACCTATGTGCTCTTAAATGGATAATTTATGTGCAATGTTATTGTCTCTCAAGGTTTAATTAAATGTTTGCCTTGTGGCTAATCAGCTACAATTAATAAATGAAGCCTATATTCATGTCACTGATAGGGAATGTCAAAATGGCCTCCATTAGAATTTCAGTATCACTTTTGTGGCTGGTTGATAACAACAATCTAATGTATCAGAAACTTCCACAAAATAAATTGGTAAGGACACTAAGAAAAAATTACATTAATATAATGTAATGTTTTTATCACAATGCTTAATTTTAAGTTCAGTTTGGAGGTAAGTACCTAGAAGTACTTCATGTGGAAGTGTATGCCTATAAAGTGCTTTCCATCCCCAAAGTTTCCAAAGTTCAATCTAAATATCTACTATACCTAAAAAGGGCAACACTTCTTAGCCTTATGGATGCAAAAGAGTTTACACAGTGGAGCAAAAACATCCATTAATCGCCAGACCTACAGAACCCAAAGGATTTGAACTATCTCTAGCACGATACATTAAATGTTGGTTTAGGACTATGTAACAACAACACATTATTTCCTAGATAGGGCCTTTCCATGCCTTTTTCACTCCTGCTACTTTAAGTTATAAATCTCAATAGGTAATGTGCTGGTTTTGGCTGGAGTAGAGTTAATTTTCTTCACAGTAGCTAGTATGGGGCTGTGTTTCGGATTTGTGCTGAAAACACTGTTGATAAAACATGGATGTTTTTGTTATTGCTGAGCAGTAAAGGCCTTTTCTGCTTCTCACCCCACCCCACCAGTGAGTAGGCTGGGGGTGCACAAGAAGTTGGGAGGGGACACAGCTGGGACAGCTGACCCCAACTGACCAAAGGGATATTCCATACCATATGACGTCATGCTCAGAAATAAAAACGCTGTGGGAAGAAGAAGGAAGGGGGGGACATTCAGACTGATGGCGTTTTGTCTTCCCAAGTAACCACTACGCGTGGTGGAGCCCTGCTTTCCTGGAGATGGCTGAACACCTGCCTGCCGATGGGAGTGAATGAATTCCTTGCTTTGTTTTGCTTGCATGCACAGTTTTTGCTTTACCTATTAAACTGTCCTTATCTCGACCCACAAGTTTTCTCACTTTTACTCTTCCAATTCTCTCCCCCATCCCATTGTAGGGGGAGTGAGCAAGCAGTTGTGTGGCGCTTAGCTGCCAACTGGGGTTAAACCATGACTGTAAGCATTTAAAATGTAGGTGAGCCTCTGCTGGGTACTCTCCCACCTGAATATATTATATAAATCACATGCCAACAGAGAACAGGCCAAAGGCAATGCTGGCTGCCACTGACAGTGTTCCAGAAGTCAGCTGAAAGAGAATTTCAGATCTCCTGACCTCAAAAGACATCTGTTCTACGTAGTTAGCATATTGTTATTTATCATTTACACTGCAGTAGCGCACAAAGGTCTCAGGGCTAGGCTCCGTCATGAAATGTTATCTGTAAATAATATGTAGTTACTTGCCTGTATCGGTGTTTAAAATGAGAGGCAACCAACGGATGTGATCAGAACTAGAAAACAGTAATGGAAGAAGAGTTTAATAGCAATTAAGAATAAACAATCTTCAGGGACCAAGTGCAAAACTTTAGACTTTCAACTTACTGGTGAGAAAAATTATCCTTCAGCGCAACTTAATATGAGCACCTTTTGCCGGCAGACTTTCTGATTATCTCAAATGATTTTTTCACCAATTTAAGCATAATCTATCAGACAAGGAAGAGAACTGTACAGGATAACTCTATTGTCATCACTAAAGTCATTAATTTTGATTGCACCTCCTTTGATTTAGTTAGATTCTCGTTCAGCCACGAGTCATACCAGAATCATGAAATCCACTCAGAGGAATCTGAAAGACTGTAAATACTACTGTCTTCTATTAGTATAAAGAAAGGCATAATTAATTACAGTAGAGTAAGGATATTGGCTGTATATTTTGTCTCAGGAAATGAAAACTTATTTAAGAGTAACTTATTTCTCTTGGGGTTGTAAAGAGATCTTTATCTGTAAGGCACTGTTCTTTTACACAGGCTTCCATTTATTACAGAATGAAGACTACAAAAATTAATGTGTTAGAGCTATTTAGCTCAGTTCTCCATGAAACAAACCTTGTCCCAACATATACCAGAATAAACAGACAATGACACACTGAATACACGAAACACAGTAAAGTTTTCTAAATGCGGTTACAGTGGCTGTCTCTATCTGTAACTAATATCAGTTCTACACATAAAACATGTTTTTTAAAATGCTCTATAGGATAAACAGTCTTAACCTAATTCCGATTACTATATTCCATTCAATCATGAAGGAGACCTTCAAACTCACTTGCCTGAGGCACTGAGAAGCTCCAGGTCTTTGACGCTCATGAAAGAAAGATAACAATCACTCTTCAGGGGAGAGAGATCTTATTATACGTACCCCGTGGGGTTTTTTTATCCTTTATCAAACTGCACCTTTGTGGGCCTTTAATTTCTTAATGGGTTGTTTATCCTTTCCCCCGTAATTCAGGATGATAAGCTAGATGTCACATAGATATTGTTATGGTGATGAAAAAGTTGTACTGATGAGCCGAGTCAGTGATGTAGTTTGATTAACTTTTTATATAAATCTTTCTAGACAGCTTCCAAAAGAAGGCAAAACAAATAAGTTGATAATGTTACAAATGTTTTAGTAGGTGAAAATCTATCTGATGTATACCTATAAATCTGTAAGTACTAATACCTAAATAAGTACCATAGAACCAGGAGGAGATAGTAATGGGATAAATTTCAGTTTATTGTAAAGAGAGGGAGTGGGAAAGAAAGCAGGGGTAAACATATAAAGTGTATGCTGGAGCAGTTTTCTCTGTAATGCATGTAGAATATAGGGCCTACAATGGCATGATAAAAAAGACTTAACAGCATGAGTTTTGGAAAGCAGTGTTACTTGCGACTCCATCATTCATGAATAAGTTTACTAGGTGATCTCAGGCGAATGCTAATAAAACCTTTTTACAATGACACCTTTGTTTATCCTATACATGTCTCTCGGGTTAAAGAAATACTATTTAAACACTTCTGAGATGTGTTAGGTTACCATGAATTCAGTTATCATTTGTAATAGCCATAAAATTGAAGTGCAGTATCTCCGGACCTTCCAGGACTACAAACGAATGTTTCTACCCTCTTTTTAACAACACAAAACTCAAATTTCTAGGCATGCAGAACAGTAAGGCCTGAAGAGGAGAATTTTTTGCCCATTGTAGCCCTTATTTCAATGGCTGAGGAAATGCTACTTTTGTAAAAAATAAAAAAATTTTTTTTCATTTTTTGTGACATATCCTCTTCCCTATTTCTACCAAGGCACATTCCATACTTTCATAAACACTCGGACTAGATTGTTACTGAAATAACCATAGCTTGTTTTAGTAAACCATAATTATATTTATCCTCCTTTTAACTATATCAGCCCTTAGACCTATTTGTTTAGAGCTAAACTGGGAAGGGTTGCTACCTAAGTTAGCAAGCTTTTAGTCATATGAGTGGCTTCATTTGAAGTGAACGGAACATCTTATATAAATAAATGCTCACCAGCACGTTAGAGTAGTGTAAAGCAGTCCTATTTTGCTTAGTTTCCCATTACAGTGTTTGAACTGCCATAAGCAAAGAGAAACGGAAATCCCGATAAAACAAAAGCTTATGGTGTCTAACCCTTTTGCCCTAATGCTACTGTGGAACAATTCCATCTAAATACCAGCTGCAAGCTACAGCGAGACGAAACATGACAAAAACCGTGAAGTAAAGATTTTGGAGACTTGCATTCTCTGTCAAATATTTGGCTCTTTCCTGAGCCTATTATGCCAGCAATGGAACTTGACAATGATCTAGCATATCGATGCATAATATGTTTATAATGAATAGCAAGACTAGAGATTCTTATAGTAATTTTTACGCTGTAAGTTTGTTTGATCTTCATCAGCACTGCTGTCTCCATCTCATCACTCAAATAGAAAGCTAAAAAAGGAGATACATGATGTAGAGACATTGCTGAGGTTGGTTAAACAGGATGCAAGTGCCACATTAGAAAAGCAGTGGAAATCTTTAGTCAGTATGATACTACTTATTCAGATCTAAATATGTATTTGCCATAATGAAAAAATCAGAGGCAAATCCTTCAATTTAGTTGTGTATTCCAACTGCCTCTGAAATTAAAAGAGATGGCTCTTGTAGGAAAAGTAACTTTTATATTCAGTAATACTTTATTACTGTCAAAAAGAGCAGTACCAGGTCTTGCCTGGCACAGCCTGCCTTGGCTTATTACTACCTCTACCAGGACCACTATTTGTGAGGGCTCTGTATTTACCCCACTTGCTTCTTCAAGTTCTAGCTTCATGTTGGTACTTGACCAGCAAGTTTTGCAGCATCACCAGTACCTACCAACAAAGCAACTGATCAACACATGGCAGAACTGGGACTGGGCTCCACACTAGCAGATTGGTCCACAAAATCTTCATGCTCATCTCTAACGAAACCAGAGGAGTATCACATACAGAGTGATTACGAGTAAGGTACCTACATATGGTTTTGAAGAGTCTGCTGTGAAAGAAAAACATCATAATGTATCTGGGGAAGTGTCTCGTGTGTGTGTAAGAGACGCATTTCTGGTGGTACTTGGCCTATGATAACTACTTAGAACAGCAAGTTACACATTTCACTAATGTAAGAACATCAGAAAGGTAGCAATGCTATTTACCTCTCACATGTATAAGACAAAGATGCATAGGAAAAATGAATCATTTTATGGAAAGATAATCCGTTTTGAGCGATGACAGGTTTCCTGTTATTTGGCTTTAAGGAAAGTTCACACAAAACATTGAAAATTGAGGTTAGAAGTATTGACTGCAAAACCTTACAGGATCTGTCTCCAGAAATTCTCTGGTTTTCTTAGTTTTTGTGTATTTCACTTGGTATGAAAAACAACAATAGTGCCACAGTCAACTTTTGATTAAAGTTCATGCCAAATCAGTAGCTTAGTATGCCATCCAAGGTTTCAAAGAGTTGCAGAATCTTCTCATTCACCTCCTTTTGACTCTGGCCCTGGGCCTGGTGGAGGAGGAAGTTTGACTAAAGAAATCCTAGCAACTTCAGAGATTATTTCTGTTCCATCAGCCTGTCATGTCTCCACACCTGCACCCACAGCAGCCAGCACTAGCTTTTGTACTTTTTGTGTACTTTGTATATCTTTGTACGCTGATTCCTACCTTGTGGCATGCTCAGTGTTGCCCCCCTCCAGTTCCTAGGTTTTGTATTTTTGACACTTCGACCTTTTCTCCTCTTCTTTTTTTTTTTTTTATACTTTTCTCCATGATCACTTTCTTTTTCACCAAGTCTCTCTTTTCCCTCTTCTAGAGTGGAGGAGAGGGTAACTTCAATTTTGTTTTTTTCTGCAGTGGACAGGTTAACAGGTAGTAGGAAAATCAAAACTAGGCAGGAGTCAAGAAACTTTTTTTTCTTTTTAATATAGTTAAAGTAATAGTGCACAGGTTCTTAACTAGTTTTATGAGCAGTATTCAAGTACTCCATATTCAAGAGTATCCAGATATATTCTGGTAAGTTTTTGGTGTTGCCACATTTAAGCACAGACAGTATATTAGCAATTCCTTTTTCACACAACTATTAAAGCTGCATAAACACATTTCCTAAGGGTACCAGCTACTCAAAATGATCAATATATTGCACTTTTTGCCTCTTTAGATTACATTTTGAATATGCCAACATCTGAACACCAAGTTTTCTCAAACAAATTAATTTTTCACACAAACAGTTTTTGCAAAGTTGGTCTGCTATAAAATATTATCTTTCCTTGGACATTATCATTGCTTACAGAATTGGAAGAAGACCTACCCCAAGGATAGGAACCAAAAGTGTTAGCAGTTGAAATTTTGGGGTTTTTTCCATGGACAGACACCCTTTCCCTTCATCACTTGCAGGACAAACATTTCAAGACCACTTATATTGGCTCTACAACACAGCATTGCAATAGGAGTTTCATCCTTAACCACAGAAAGGCTACTGCCTCTTCGTATTACTATACAGATGTAGACTGCCTTTGATTCTTTGCTAAAAAGTGTCCTCTCTAAGTTACATATTGTTTGGCATGCAGGATCCTTTGAACACATCTCCATAAAAAAATTCTTACTTTGCTTCCAAGTCAAATGAATTATAGATGCTTAACACGGAAGATGTAGCCATGCTGTAAAATGGCTGCTTGTGAAGTACTTCAGATATCATTCCAGAATATTACCAGTAATTTTAAATCTGCTGTTTTATCCTTTCGGATTTTACAAGTTTTCTTTGTAAGTTTATGTATAGGATACAAATAATTGTGTCATTGAAGTGCTTCATCCAAAAAGCCATATGATAATAAGTTGCTTTACTGAAGTCTAATTAAATTACATTAATATGTGAAACCTGCAGCCTCATTAAGAAAACAAAGTCTGTTTGCCAGGCTCTATTTTTCTGCCAGGAGATATATATATATCTCTATCTATTTAGCAGAAGCCCACGTTAATTAGAATTATCTGTCGTCTTTTAAATTCTTTGTAACTGAGTTTTACATTGGCTATTCCATATTTTGCCTGTGACCAATGTCACATTGCTACTATTATTTGTTCTTTTAAAGTATTAGAAAAATGCTAGCTTCACTCTCTTTATGTAAATGTCTTCATGTTCCAAGACCTTCTGAATATGTACATTGATAGTGCGCACAACTTCTTGACATGTTCATTCTAAACTCTCTAATGCCATTTCCTTTTAGCAACTGAAGTTGAAATGTCCTCCTACGTTACCATTTGAATAGAAAACAACTCTTCAATACCATACAACATAACTACATCAACTGCCATCTTCCCAAATGCACAAAGGAAATATGTGTATGTTTTAACATTCCATGTTTGTCACTAATCATGATTAAAGCTGACATCTTCACCCCTTAATAGGGTCTTCTCACTATTCAGATCATTCTCTCTATTCTATACTTGAAAAAAACCTTTCTTTTTCCTCATTTTAGCTCTGTTGACCAGATGTGTATTTCCCTTATATTTCCCTTATAACCTTTTACTTCCCACAGTAACTTTCTACAATTCCTAGCTTCCAGTGTACATGTATGATACCACATTCCTTCTTTCATTTCATAGATGTTTTCCTTGTAAACCACCCTGGCTTTTCAGCCAATGTACTCCTTAGTTGTGGGATTATGGCTTTGTGGGTATCTGGGCTAACATCCTTAAACGGTTTCCAATTATCATTCTCCCATTTCAGATTAAATTCTTTCCCCCAACAGATTTACCTTATAATAGTATTCACCTTTATAAAATTAGCCCTTTCGAAGCATTATGTATATATATTATTGGTCTGGACTTAATTCTGTTTGCACATCACAAATGTGATCAAATCATTATCAATTATACCTAAGCTAGGGTTAATTTTTAGTTCTGTGATCAATTCCTTTTCATCTGACAAGATGAGGTCTAATATAAAATTCCCCTGTGTTGGATGCAACGCTTTTTGAGTTAGGAAATTGACATTTAAAATATTTTGAAATTCCAAGTACATTTTAACACTGGCAGCATGAGACCTCCAGCATGTCACTCAGATTGAAATTCACTGCAGTGTTTTCCCTATATGTTGTGGGTGGGTAAGGCATAGGTCATGCTGCTCTCTAGTGTGATTTGATATCAGCTAAGTACCCTGTCAACTTCTGACTTATCCGTTAGAACATTGACCCATAAATATTCAAGATCATTTGCTTCCGATTGACATCAAGTCAGAAACAGGTAATGCCATTTTTGAAGTGCTTTCTGTCCACTTGATCCTTCCAAAATAGACTATAACAATTGATTTTGACATTCCAGTTTTCCAACCAGTTTTAGTAACAAAAACTAGGTCAAATCTGTGCTAAAAAATGACCTCTTCTGCTGATGTCAAGTTTCCAACAGTAAAAAAGAGGCTACTGAAAAATCTCTGCTCTTTGTATTCTTTAGCATCCCGGTTATGGTTTCTTTTATTTTAATTTGCACTTACCAAAAGCTCATTGGTTCCTTCTCACTAGTTCTATTTCTTATAAGGTCCCAGTCCCTCAGAAGAACAGTTCCTTTGTTACAGTAAATTAAACAGCTGGCTCTCATCAACAGAAAGTGACAAAAATTTCCACAAACCAAAAGCCTTCACGTTATGTCACTTAAAGATTGTCTAGTCTTTTCTACTTGCTCTTTTCCATTGCTCAAAAGTCCTGAAGGATGTCGGAGAAGATCAGAGGTCCTGAAACAAAAAAGCCTGCTTGCTGCACGTGTTCATCTGTAATCTAAGAGACTGCCCACAAACCTTCCTTTAAGTATCGACATGATACTGGCACTGATTCTTTGCTTGCCAACTTCAGAAACTTACTTAGCTTTGCGAGATGCTCCCATTTGAGATACGCTCATCTGGAGCCGATCTGAGCTCCGAGAAGGCACACAAACACGTTCCCTTAGCTGGAGGACCCGTTAATGCTGAGCACCTCCAGCGGTGCTGATTTCTCACAGCTTCCACATTTTTCACGGTCTGAATCGGACTTTGCGGCTCACCCGGCCTGCAGGCCTCTGCCGGCGGGGAACCGCTGGGCCTCCTCCTCACGCCTCGGCGACCGGCCGCCCCACGGCGACCAAGGCCGGCGGCGCCTCACC
>NW_009233552.1:0-9978 GCF_000690835.1 Fulmarus glacialis | reverse complement strand
CTTAATGATTCTATGATTCTATATTTGGTCTGCCTTAGAAAATGGAGCCATGATAATCTTCTGCAGTCTTGTGAGCTGTGTTTTACACAAGAATGGCCATACAACCAGCCCTAAGCCCATCTCACCCAATCTCCAGCTACTAATGAGGAAAAGACATCCATCATAGGCAGTAAGACCTGTAGTTTTAGGGCTTTCTTGACTCCGCCGTTGTCTTCAAAGCTGTGGATGGAAACAGCTCTGCTTCATAAATGGGGGGCGGGGAGTTACATATAAAGGGGAGAAGTGTGGCTACTGAGAGAAATAGGACATGACAGTGTTGTTCTGTTAAAAATATTCCAAGCGATTTCCCCAGGTAGTCATCCTTCTCTGCAAAGCAGAGGGAAGGAGGATAGGAAAAAGGAAGAGTCATGAAACTCCGTAACATAGTTTCTGGTGTCTAACCCTCCAAAAATGTTCCACACAGAGTTCTCAGTGGAGATGGTGGCAGTTTTGGTGTCGGCTTGGTGACAGAACCTAAGCCACACACCCTTCTGGGATTGGCCCAGTTGCCTCCATCTGATCCCACCTTTTGATGAAGTCAGTGTCAAGCAAACAGGACAACCCAAGGACATCCATAGAATCAAACTTTAATCATACCTTTAAACCTGCTGCAGAAGCAACCAAACTCAGCGCGCTCTGCACCGAACAGCATCACATCTATATGGTAGCCCTTAAATCAAGGCATCGGCTGGGGAGTATGTGTCTTTTTTCAGGACTCACGTGGACCAAACATGCAAGAAATCTGGGGTTTGCACATCTGTTTTTATCAACAGACAGTTCACTTGTACAAACACATCCAGTCTAAGGGCAAGGCGAATCCTTTTCAATATTAAGCCACTAAAAGACAGGGGAATAGGTTGAGGACTGGCTAGCAGCCAATGAGGTTTGCAAAACAGTGGAATCTAATAAAAATAATTCAAATATTTAAAGGCAGTTGCTTCATTTTATAAAGAAGCACCTGCAATGATTACCCAAAACATTTGCAGGTGGAAAAAGGGCTGAGCACGTCATTGGTGTTAATATCATTTTTGCTCAGAGGGCAAATTAGGCATTGTAATTGTGAAGAATCACTGGAGCTATTTCAATAATGGGATGACTCTGATAATGAAGGATGATTCCTTTAGATCCCCTTTAGTGTGTTAGCCTGCAAAGCCAAGGGTTGGGTGTATTAAAAACCTAATATCAAGGCAAAAGGTGTTCTCTGCAGCCAGGCACCATATACCAAGGATCGTTTACCTGCTTCAGCCTGTTAATGTCTTGAGAAAATAGAGGGTAATTCACCTAAAACCCCTACAGCCAATCCCTCAGCGGATACAACTCAGCCCATTTCCACTGACTTCAGTAGGAAGCTGCCATTTCGCGCCAGCTGAGCATCTGGCCTATTAGATTTTAGTGTGGGTGCTGATTCATCACCTCCTAATGCCTGGCTGGATCCCAGAGCGCTAAGGTGTAGCTTCAAAGCACAACATAGGATAGAAATACACAAGGAAGGGGTGATGCACATCCACGTCTTCGTCTGGGAGCAGTCTCCAAATGGAGCTACATGGGCAGCCTGGCCTCCAGCCTCAGTATCAGCCTGTTACCAAACACATCGGAAGCAGAATCACATGTTCTCTTTAAAAATAGGTGCATTTAAGCCCACATACCCAATCCTCACCTTCCTGCGTTCCCAGCGGGATGTAGCCACCCTTCTAGACCTGATCCAAAGCCCATTCATTTCCATAGAAAGACACTCTATTTTCCACAAAATTTAGACCAAGCACTATTAAAAATTATTTCAAGAGATGGGAAGTAGGAGGAGTGATCCTCTGATTGCACTTCACATGGGCATCGGGCAGCTTCTTGGCATTGAAGAATAGATGCACTGAAGAGCCTGGGACACCAAAAATTGTACGCCCAGTTTGGGGCATCACGGAGCCAAATAGCTTAAAAAACGAAATATGGAAAAGAGCAGTCAAATGTTGTTTAATGTCTTGCTAGATGTGAAAGCAAATGAAGAGTATCCTGGAGAAACACGATGCTTATCAGACATGCTTATTCTGAGTCCCGCTGGCAGTGGCTGTATTGTCTCTTTTAAGTATGCCAGAAAGTGACCTTGAACATGTTGTGTGGCTCGAGCTATGACATCCACACTGTCCCTACGGCAGAGCTCAAGTTGGATCCAAGTTCCCCCTTTCACCTGAAGTTCGGGAAGCCAGGTGGGTCACTGCAGGTTCTAAGCCAGCAGTTAGCAGGGGGACCATATGGGACACCAGGAAATTTGAACTGGGGGCAAGCTATCTCGATGATGTGATGCACAGTGGAGAAGTCAGAGCTATCTGTTCATGATATCAGGAGAAAAACCAGTATCAGGCATGAAGTTGAGACTCCCCAGGCAGAGTCTGATGAGACTTTTCAGCACACAACCATCATTTTCCAAAGGGAGTCAGACCCATTTTTTCATCCTGTTCTACACATGGTCTGTTGGGTAATTTTCATCCCTGGAGAAAGATGAGTGGAGGGGAACACTCCTTCACTTGAGGAGAACTTCAGCCTTAATAGAGGATTCACAAATTTAGAAAAGGCTTTTCATGTGGAAGGTGGAGAAGACTTCACATAGGCATCATCTGGCCAAGTGTAAACACATGAAATAAAGCCATCTGGTTCCGAGGTAGTCCTCATGGACTCCTGTTATACGCCATGGAGATCTGGTTAGTACCATCCGTGGAGTACAATTTATCTCACCTTAAAACAGATAAACTGAACCTCTTCCTTAGTTCCCACTGACTCTGAGGATTTGAAAACCTTCGGAGGGGTAAACTGTCCCGCAGGGAGCACAACAAACATGAATTACAGAGCATTTTGATAACATTGGCCCCAAACATAAAGACTTCTTCATAACTCTAGCAGTGGCTGATAGTCCTTCTCTACTGAAGAAGCAGATTACAAGAACGCTGCCATCCGAGGGTTGCAACTTTCTTTGCAAGGAAGACAACTTCCAAGTCCTTTAAGACCTTGTACTGTTGCTCATCAGTATAGCAAGTGAGTCGACAAGGGCTTCAAGGACGGCTTAGCTACAATTCGGAGGACTGACACCTACTGTCTTTAACTGCCAGATAGTGGGGTTTTCTAAAGTAGGGGGGTACACCTCTCATAGCTGTTGGTTGCCATACGAGTGAAAAAGTTGGATGCATCTTTTCCTTTGAGGAGCTGAGCCTTGATGCCCATAGATGGGCACAGATGGATAGCTAAGCCAGGTATCTAGACAGCTTTTGTGTGTAGCCATCAAACTTTCCTTGAGATCTGTAGATTCCTTCCGAAATGCTGTATGGCAATATAGGACAAGGCTCTCTAACAGCAGATGTGTCCTTAATCTAACAAACAGAACTGACCATTACATGATCCAAGAGCTAAAAGATAAAGCTCCTATACTGGATTGCTTTCACGTTACGAAATGTGGTAGACGTCCGTCCGAGCTAACCTCATTGAGGTCCCTCTATGGTCAGCCGGGACCTTGCCAGCAAAGTCTTCAGAGCTATGGGATGCATTCACTCCATCCTAAAGCACATGTCTAAAATAAAACACATGACTCTCTAGATCAGCCAGGGCTAGAAATAAAGCATACGCTTTCAACCTTGAGTAGAATTAATTTACTAGTGAATGAGATTATTAAAAATTATTAAACTCATTAAATCAAGGCCATCCTTTTTTCCTAAAAAAGGTATTTTTTTGACTTGGTATTTAAATCTTGCCCCTGGAATCACTGGGTGGGGTCCTCTGACTTGCGTGATGCAAAGGATCAGGCCAGATGATCATTTGTATTGTTACCTCCCATTTTTAGGAGTCTAGGAATTTATTGTTTTATTGTTTTATTCTTGAATCTTACAGCTCAGAGTCTGCAATCGCCTAAACAGCGCAACCATGCGTTGTTGGATTTGCAAAGATCAGCTGAAGACAAATCCCCTGTAAGGTTTGTTCTGCATATTTATGCTCTTAGGGTCTGGGTATGAGAGGAGACAGATGGGCCCAGCTACTGCAGGAAATTTTGTGTCTGAATGTTTTCCCTCATGATAGGACACAGCACTACAGAAGCCTCTTCTCAGGAAACACTTGCCTAATTGCACACAGTCAGCAAGTTCAGGCCTTTGGAGGAGTTTTGGATAACATCTCGTGCCTCACTGCCTCCTTACCTTGCACAGCCATGTCTAGTCCTCTCCAAAGCCTACTGAAGCCTGCTGCTTCTGCAGCACCAAGGGGTGTTGGACCAGGTTCACAAACCTGAGCACCATTAAGAGAAAATACTACCAATATCAGCATTCTCCACTCACTTACACCTACTTTGCATTTTAAATACCAGTAAATGACTGCCCAAGGGAACAGAGAATCAGACCCATCAGTGTGGGTATATTTCAGCAACCCAGACCCCAGGAATTTTGGAAGTTCACCAGCATTAAGGATTATTAATGCATATTGAAAAATAGCTGGAAATCTACCCAGCATTGTTAAAGAATCATTTAATTATTATTAACTGAGTCACAGAGGGCAGGCAAGCAAGTTTATGAAACTGATACACTGAGTAACCACAGACTCTAGACAACGAGATTGCTATATGCCAAAGTTTGTAATTAAACCGTGGCCCAAGGACAGGCGCTGCAGCCTGCTGCATTCAGCAATTGCCCTCTGCTGGACTCCGGTCCCAGCCGGGACCACATCTTCTGCATCCAGCCTGCAAACTTCTCCTCTGCAAGGCTGGGTGCACCAGGGCATCCTTCCAGCATGACTTCCAGCTGACTGCCCTTTACAGCAGTCGCCTCCCATTAGTTTTCTCAGTAGGAGCAATTATTCAGCAAAAAAAAATCCTATTAAGCTACACCCCGTGTCACCACAGCTTGGTTAAACTTGAAACGTGGGCGCACCTCTGAAGAGTTCATTGCCCTTTCCTAGCCCATTCCCACCAGCTCGCCTTGGTGACTGGGAAATGTCCATCTTCACCAGTTAACTCACAATGACTAAAGCAGGTGGGGCATGCATGGTGAGGAGATATGATGTGAGAGAAATGAGTGCAATTAAATAACAGAGCTTTCAACACCCAGCTCCCAGGGCCTTATTTAGCTAATTAAGCCAGCCGTGCATTCCCCTGACGTGTTTCCAGTGCCCTCAAGAGCAGTATCAAGGTCAAATTTGCTGCTGACCATTCATAATGGTCCATGCTGACCATTCATAATTCATAATGCCAAGCCACAAGAGCTTGCTTAGAGAGCGTTGGGGTTCCCTAGCTGGGGAGTGCCTGGACCAGGGTGCCCTCTCAAATGCTGTGAGGACACACTACTGACCAAGCCCAAACGCACACCTGACTACCTCCTCTTCCCCAGCTTTCTCCCTTCAACACATATACGCCATATAACAGAGTCCTAGACCCCTAACAGGTCATCAGGGGACGTAAGTATTCTGCTGGCCACCGCCAAGTGACCCTGGGTGAGATGCTTTCTGTGTTTTTTGCTCCATTCACATTTTCCATCTCCCTCGCCTGTTTTGGCTGCCAGGTACTCAAGGCAGGAACTGTCTCTTAGGTCGACGTGTAGGACCTAGCACAGCAAGGCCTCTAGGCATGCTTATAATGCAAACAGAAAGATTAGATCAAGTCTGGCCTCTGTCTCAATGCTGTGGGCAGCAGAAGAGTGTAGTGTTTGCCTCTTATCTGGAGTCTTGGGGGATTGGCCCAACATATTGACATAAACTGCTGCCAATGTCAGTTTACACTAAGAAAAACGGGTTATAAAATGTGTTGGCTCAGGAGCAAGATCAGAGTCCTGGTAAGGCATCCTTCTGCGGAGCTGGTAACCTCCCACAGAGAGGAAGGGCCCATCCAAGCCAGTCACAGCTTTGGACCCCCAAATGAACTGGGTACCTGGGCAGGAGTCTGTAACTCAGCAAGGCTTCAAGCCAAAGAGGGTGGGAGCGCTGGGGAGATAGATGTCCATAGTAGGTTTGGGGTCCTACAGACACCTGCAGAGCTGTTTGGAGACATATGTAAAGCAATTTTTGAAAATCTGGAATCTCAAATGAAAAACTGCATTTTCACGCTAGGAAATGACATAAGAAAATGCAAGTGCAAGAAATGCTTTACTGAGACAGACCAGCAGTTAGTGCAGCTCAGCAATCTGTCTGTGACCACAGCAATAGGGGATGCTCTCCAGGGAGGCCACTTTCTGTGGTCATTGCCCTCACGTTGCCCCAGCATCTGCAGCCATCGCACAGGAATGCTGGAGGGTGCATATCTGCCTGCTCCTCTACCCATCTATGGGTGGACCTGTTGTCCACGAATTTGTCTAGCCCTTTTTTGAACCTGCTGATACTCTCTGCCCCAAAAACCTTCTCTAGCAACAGATTCCAGGAGTTCATCAATGCTTTTTTCATGTTTATGAATTAAAATTAAGAGAGTCATCCTCAGACTCAGACACCCACATGCAGGCTGTCTCCATGGGCGTTGGGTGTCAGGGCTCCCACTGCAGTCCGTGGTGTGGTGCCTCATGCCAAGTGAGATGCCCTCAGGCTATGGCTGCAAATGGCACTGGACTCCTCCACGTCTGTCAACCCTGCTCAGGGGTCTGCAATCCCACGTGGCACCATGCATTCACCGTGTGAGCAACTCAGCTGAGCCCCTCAGCAGCAGATCCCAGCGATTCCAGTGCAGCTCACCCACGTTTGATTGGTTGGATTGCTCTGTGTGCGCCAGTGACCAGATCTCTATCGATTATCGGGAAATCTCAGGCACCAGCTTATATGGTGTAGACATCTAAACGTAGGTACCTGAGCCTGGTGCGAAAGCCTACCAGGAAACATTTTAATTAGAAGAGGGAATTTTGAAATTAAGCCAAAATTGAAAATTTTGTTTTTCAGATACTGTTTTCTATTTTTAAGTGAGGAGATTAACCAAAGAAATCATAGGCTCATAATATAATTCAGCTTGGAAGGGACTTCGGATCTCTATTCCAACCTCCTGCTCAAAGCAAGGCCAGCTATGAGGTCAGACCAGACTGCTTTAACCACAAAATCACAAAACCTTTAACTACAAAATTACAAAACAAGGTCCAGTGCTAAGAAGCCTGGTTTGATTGCCAAGGTCTCTGGCAAGTATTTCATTCAGATGTAAGGGAGAGCTCTGAATGTGCACGCAATAGCAACATCAGATAACTGTCTATAACCACAATGACAATTGTCTACTGGTGAGACATGAAAGGGAAGGAATCAGGAAACCTCCATAACCACACAAGAGGGAAGAGCAGACCAGAAGTTAGCATGAACTAATGACCACCAGGTTTCAACAAAGAACAAGACAACCATGTCCTCAAGCTCCTTTCTGCTCTGTAAGGGAGACTGGATACATGCATGTGGAAGCTGAGACCCGAGTGATGTAGGCTGGGCTGCACACCAGAGAAAGACCTTCTAACATTTCTGAAAATTAAGGCTGGTAAGTTTGTACATCACGTGTTGCGTCCCAGGGAGAGGAATTCCTTATAGGCCTCGTCTTATAACAAAGTAGGAACAGATCCAAATGTTCAATAGGAGTAGCTTCAATAGGAGAGACTTTACATGAGTCAATATGTGAACTATTCAAGAGTGTTTCTCCTTACTGATTTAAAATCTACAACCCTTATCAACACAGAGAGAGACCATACTAGCTTTTTTTTAAGCCAGATTAAGAGGGAAAGTAAAAGTAGTTATTTAAGATAAGGACTAAAACAACTGAGTAGTTGTATTAAAATAAAACCAGTGTAATGCATGGAGAAAGAAAGACATTTTTGTCATAACTAGAACTCAGGAGTGGAGAAAATCAATAAGGGAAATAAAGGACTTGAAGAAATATTTATAGTCAGCAGAGTCAAGGTTGAAGAGAAGGCGCTTTTCTTGTACAAGGAACAAAAGAAACCCTGACGAGAGCATTAATTTGTTACTCTAGGGGAATGGTGGAACCATGGATAATAACCAAGAAAAGCCCTGCGTGTTCAATAAATACTTCAGTTCTGCATGTTGAGAAAAAGCTGCACAAGCTACTTCTACCACACACTGCTGATGATCACACTTACAGCTCTAACCATAAGCAAGGGAGATGGTAATCAGCATCTCCCACAGCTAGCCATTAATAAATCTGCAGATTCAGATCATTTACATCCAGGAGTTTTTAAAGAGTTGGCCAAGAAGGGATTGGAGCCTATTCAAAAGTCTTTGAACCCCAGGGAAGTTCTAGAGGACCAGAAGAAAATAAATGTTCTGCCAGTGTTTTAAAAGAGGAGACAGGACAATACGGGTTCTAGACCGCCAGCCTGCCATTAATCCCAGAAAAAATAATGGAATAGCTCATATGAGTTTTGTTTATTACGGAATCAAAGGAAGGTAATATAATTGCTGCCAATCAACTTGGGTTTATGAAAAATAGATCTTGTCAAATTAATTTGATGTATTTTCTGATAACAGCACAAGCGTGGTTAATAAGGGGAAGAGTGCTGATGTAATTTTACTTAGATTTTCCTCAAGGCAACTGCCTGGGTACTGTATGATATTTTGATTAAGAAACTGGAGTACCAAACATGCCACACATTAAAGGGATTAAAAACTGGCTAACATAGGTCTCGAAGCGTAACTCTAAACAAGGGATCATCGCCAGATGGGTGTGTTCCTAGTCAGGTCCCACAGGGAACGGTTCCTCAATACACATTTTAACATTTTCTCTACGTCCTGGGGAAAAAAAAAAAAAAAAAAAAAAGCTGGTGCCAACACAAGGTCTACCGGATCAGCATGTAAGGAAGATGATGAGGTCAATAGTATGGAGCAAAAGGGCTCGCTTGTTAAGATGGGCGCAGGCAGATAGCAAGCAGATGAGGGCCAAATGTAAAGGCAGATGTGCAGAAGCGAAGAATGCAACCGTATTCCCCCTCCTGGGAAGCAGCAATGCTGGAAGAGACTCAGGCATCACAGCAGGCATCCTGATCTGCTTACAATTGGGGTTTATTGCTAGAAGGTCTAGTGCTCTTGGATGCCGGAAAGGAGGAAATGTTGAATTTATGGGATGTCCTCACTACCCCAGACTCCAGGCAGTTGGCTGTGTGAGCCAGCTGATTCCCCTGGGTTGCTTCTGCAGGCAGAGGGAGGGAGATGCTCTTGCTGGGCAGGATCCAAAGCAGCTATCAGAGCTGGCGAGAGAGATGCCGAATGGTCCCATTCGCTCCTCCAAGGGAGCAAAGGGACATGAACCCGTTAAGTCCTCCCGCTGCCCAAGCCAGGCTGAAAGGGGGTGGTGGTGAAACTCCCCAGCCCACACTCTTCCTCCCAGACTGCAAACCGGGCATTGCTTCTGAAATATTAGGAGGCACCCAAAGGATGTTGTTAAATCAAAAAGGAGTTGGAGAAGAGTCCTGGGAATGGAGGCAAGGTTAGAAACCCTTAGAGGAGCTCAGTCCACCAACTCAATGGACAGAAGGATGATAGTTTGTGAGCCCATGAGTAGTCTATTGAATGGAGCTCTTCAGTCTGGCACACAAAGGCACAAGAAGATTTAAATGCCAAAAATCAGTTAGCCATAATCAAACACCAATCATGGCACATAGTTTAACACTGAAGCTGACTGTCTGATGGAACAATTTAGGAGAGACTAC
Source organism: Fulmarus glacialis (assembly GCF_000690835.1). NCBI lineage: Eukaryota > Metazoa > Chordata > Aves > Procellariiformes > Procellariidae > Fulmarus > Fulmarus glacialis. Next base: position 307 of record NW_009233552.1, on the reverse strand, counting down.
AACAATTCACATTACACAGATTTTAAAAGGAAGGCCAAATGTTTTATCTAAATGCATTTTCTAGTTCAGGCAGGAATTTATGCAGTGTCCTCCTCTGGCTTTTCTTGCACAGGAGGCCTGGGAGAGTAATCTCAGCCCTTCTCTCTGGCCATTTAAACTCTGGCCCTAAACTGAGGCAGAGGATGGGGAGGAAGACTGGCCTCTGAGGACCATGGAAGCATCGTTACATGAGGCACTGCCAGTCCAGTTAGACATCCACACAGCCACCTTCATATGTGGTGAATCCAGTTGGCGGCCGGTCACGAGC
>NW_009233551.1:0-17066 GCF_000690835.1 Fulmarus glacialis | reverse complement strand
AGGTGGGAGTAAATAGTCCTTCTTCAGACATGGGGTGAAGAGCAGCATCCACGCGTCGACGTCCAAATTTTTCTTCCTCGTTGTTGGCAGATGAGTTTCTCAAACATTAATTTAGTTACAGATCTTCGGGAGAAACTTGACTATGCAGACCGAAGGAGCCCTTGCCAGCCAACTCAGGAAATCCTTCCATGCAAAATGTCTTTGTAATTTAATATTCTTTCATATTTCCAAGAGATGGGGTATGTCTGGAAAGTCAGTAGCAAAGTGGGATATATCTGCCTGTTTTGAATCTGCATTATGTGCCCTGCACGTCTGAAGTATAGGTGGCTAGAAAGTGTTTTCCAGATGCCTGCCCTGCTCAGAAGGTGCGTGACAACTGAAAGATGACTTTTAACTGATCAAGACTAATTTAGGGTCTTCAGCTGACTATTCTTGGTTACTGGAACTAGCTAAAAGTAACATTCTTCTCAGTTCATTCTCTAATGAATTTTCTAGAGAGCAAATTAAAGGCGGGCGGCTGGGACCAGTCTGCGTGGAGGAATGGGTTTCTCCGCAGGGGCTGCGTGTGTGTGTGACGGGGGCCTTGCGGGGCACAGCAGGGGGGCTGGCATAGCCTGCCAGCACACAGGAAAGGTGCAGGAGGGCGAGGGGATGGGAAAGGGGTAAGTTATATTATGGTGAAGCATGCCAAATTCCAGATTTACAACGTGTGGGAGGAAAACGTACAAAGACTGAGGAGCTCTCAAGTACTTCTGGTGTAATGTGGGTAGGAATTTTCTCTCCTACACCTGTGTTCCTTGTCTCCCTGCGGTGTTGTCCTAGGGGAGTTAAAGCCTTGAATGTCCATAGCCTCTATGAAACCAGCTTAGAAGGATTACAGTGAAAATGAGAGTTGCAAGGAACACTTAGGAGATCTCAGAGGCTGATTTGGAAATCTAGAAGGATGCCACCAGACAAGGCGTTTAAATCTGGCTGCGTGTCCAGGCTTAGATAAAATAATTCTCTCCAGGCTTAAGAATCGATGGATTGGGGCATTCACAATGGACAGGTGACCATAAGAATGGGACACACAATTCAGTTTTGACAAGGTTGTACTGATTTAATAAACAAATAAAGCCAACAACAAGCGTTTAATCTTTTTCCTAATTCAAACTTCAGTGGCCATTTAGATTTGCCTCAGAGCTGAAGTACTCAGACTAGCTATCAACTCTTACTTGTTGTCAATAGAATAGTATGTACTAACAGAACTATTAGACACTTAAAAAATTTGAGGTTTTTATCCTTACATTTGTTATATTAGGTACTTTGCCTCCCAAATCAAATTACTAATACAAGCAATTAATTTGGTGTCAATTCCTTATTTTTAATACACTTGTATTAACACAATGAATCAGAAACAAATCCTAGAAGATTACTCTGTAACTAAAAAAAGAAAGTATGTATCAAAACCCTATATGAGCTGTCTTCAATTTAAATAGAAAAAGAATGTGAGTAAAAATTATGCAAGAAATAAATTTGAAGTGACCTTTGCTGAGGTTTTTTTATGACGCAAGCATAAAGCTAGGAAGATGTTAGGCAGGCTTCTCTTTGGCCAGGATTGAAGTATTATGGGTGTCATATTCTAGAAATTTCACCTAAGTCTCTGAACTTCCTGTTTTTTAATGTTTATTTTCAAGTATTGTCTTCTTGTTACTGAAAAGTGGTATTTTATGTATATCATTAATGTGAACTACAATGTCATAACGTTTTCTTGTAATCTTGTGGTTACAAGTTTTTCCACTAAGTGACACCATCTTTACCTAGAAATTTTTATACAACAGGTCATGAAGTAGGAATAGGAATGAAAATGTAGAGGGCTACGCTCCCACAACTTGTTTTTAGTATAGTTTAAGGACAAACACAGTGCAGAGCCTCTAGTATGCACTTCTAGTTACTTTTATTTTCCACTGAAGAACAAGATAAAGTCTTGCATTCTAAGGCATATGTACACTGTAACAACATGTAGTTAGATGTGGCAGTTCAAAGATTTCATTTGAAAGTGCTAGGCAATGTTTGCTCATTTAATTAAAATTTTATTTCATCTTGAGCAAGTTGTTTGTGAAGCCCTATACTGGAGTACTCTTGGTTGTGGACCAAGATCTCTCTATCTCCTTGCAGACTTCAGATAAATAGTGAAGTTAGCAATTACTGTGGAGTAACGTTCGAAGATTTTTAATTCTCAGGAATTCATATCTGTCATATAACATAGAAAAAGGTTCTGAAATACATCAGTAGAAAGCTGAGTATCTAGGAGAGGTTCACACTAGATTGCTGCTTTCCCAGGTAATGTTTAGTCAGCAGTATAAAAATTTTGACCACCCCTCAGCATCAATGTTGTTGGAGTCCTTAGCATTAAATGCAGGTTCAGTTTCTACTGGTAGGCTGTTCCGTTCCTGGTATAATTTGCTGTCTGACTGTAGGTTCTGGTATCAACACAACCTTGCTGATGTACCCCAGGTCCACAGCGGGATTATTTTGCCAGTGTACCAGTGTAAAACTGTCAGGGCCCTCTTAGGATAGCCATTAATTGAGATGCTGTTAGTCAGATATATGGTGTTTTGAATGAGTCTTAGACAAATCATGATCAGCAAAGTGGTTGAGAGAGGAGTAGGTGCAATTCTGTAATCATGGGATGATTAGGAAATGGTCCATCTTCTCTCAGAAGAGAAGCAGCTTCTCTTCTCGTACTTCTGCACCATTTGAAATTCTAAAGGGCTAAAACAAAGCGTGTGGTTCTGATATCACACCCAATTAAGGGAGGTATGAATGAACACTTAACTGCCAATTAGCTTGAATATATGCATGGCATTTTCAGAATGTGCAAACATAAAAGCTTCAGATAATCTGACCTGTGGTACTCTTAATCTGAATAGTCCTGAAATCTGCTCGCAGATATGATTACAGCTGCTAGTGTCTGGTTTGTTGCCATTGCTTGTTTGACCTTCACCCTTCTAATTTCAGGAAGCAGCTGAGATCTGACTTGGACTCTGCTTTTTGTACAGCTGTAGCCAGGTTCACATGATCCCTTGGGTTTTAATGGATGGCTCTGTCTAATAATAAGACCCAGTCCTTTAGTCTTTACCCATATTTTACTGAGTCCCTACCTGGACAAATTAATGTTGGAATTTATTTACTTTTACTCCCATTATTTTCATTGGAATGTATTTACTCCAATCAATTTGTTGGTTGGTTGTTTATTAATATATTTTAGACTACCACTGCAAGTGTAATTTATAAACAGACTGAAATAAAGGGTGCTGAACACTCTTATGGGGCAGTCTTGTGGGGTGCTTCTTTCTCTGTATCATGTCAAGGAGATGTTAGAGGGAAGTACCAAGAAAAGAATGTGGTGGTTTTACTGGTAGGGGAAATAATGCTGCACAAGGTTTTCAGAACAAAACAGCTTTCAGGTGAAAGAGAAGAGAGTACGGTGTGATTACTTTAAGCACAGAAAATCCCTTAATTCATGTTGATTAAATTAAGCTATGTGCACATCTTTCCAGGAACAGCTTAATGGTTGTCCTCAGGTCTTTGTTAGTACAGTAAGCATGGATAGTAATAATGATCAAGAACTAAACAGTCGTATCAAGACACAACAGTGTGTCATGAACTGCAGAATAAGTTGTATCTGTCAGTCAGCTGGGCAGACAAGAAATCCTATCTGGTGGGTTAGGAAAGCACTTGTCTTCCTAATAATAGCTATGCTCTTGAAAGCTCCTGCTTTGCAGAACCGGGTGGTGGAGTGTGGTCCTTCACTATTAAATCTTTTAAGTCACAGTCAAATAGGTCAAGAGAGGGGAAAAAAAAAGCTTAATTACTTGTTTTCAACTCTAGCATTTAGCCAGTTTTCGATATCTAGCAGGTTGTTTTCTGGTAGGTTGCTTCCTAATCATGAATGCTTCCCCCCGCCCCCTCCCTATGAAAGCCTATTTATTTTTTTCAATGATACACATTTTTTCCTGCAATACACCAGTTCCTCTGGACTCAGTAAAAATCAAACCTTGGAAAATGATTTTTTTGTCCTCAGTTTTGCACAGAAGCTTTCTCTCTTAGCTTTTTGACTTTGGTATTAGTCCTTGTTTCCGGTCATCTTTCCTCTTCGTCCATCTGTTGATTCTCTCACGCGTGCAGTTGCACACAGCTCCTCCAGTTAAAATTATAGCCTCTAAGTTTGCTACACTGGATCTTCAGAGATATCCCTGAGGTTTCTAATTAAACTTTGCAGTGTAATGTATCCTTGATAACAGCACCTAATTGTTTTAACTACCTATTTTTATAAAAGAACTGACTTTTTTTACATCTGCTATAAATTGCAAACAGTGGTTACACTCATCTGAGTCAAAGATGGGTTTCTTGACAATGTGGGTTGCCGTAATGAAAGAGCTCCAAAAGGTATGCCATTCCAGAGGGTATTTGCAGCGAAATTACTCTCATCTAAGAATAGACCAAGAAGCGTGTTTTGTCCTGAAAACAGGGACTTAACGTGTGTCTCCCATGATCTACATTGACAAAGCAAATCCGTAAAAGGGTGGAGGCGGGAGGCGGACTTGTGTGTATTATCTCATGAAGACAATCAGCTGGAGACACAAGGGGCTTCCTTGGAAAAGAGAAGAGTGTCCCACGACTCTCTGGAGTACCACCAGTTCTGAATAAAGGGAAGGACCAAATGGATGCTATACTCCTTTGAATATGATCCCTAGCCATAATCTGTCTAAATGTTTATTTGCTGTGGTTTTGGTAAGGAGGGCTTTCTCCTGTGCTGTCTGAAAATGTCCTTATTCTGAGTGATACTTAGAGATAGGGCAGTTATACTTGCCACTGGACTTCTGTGGTATCGAGGCACGTTCAGAAATGACAAGGGTTGTCATTGTCAATATATTTAAGCCATTGTGAAAAAGTGTATACTTGCGAATACACTTGTAATTTACAAAATACTGTATTGACAGAACAATTGCACTTGTTTCCTTTGCTTGCAAATGAAGTAAAATCAATTTATTGGCACCTGCATACTGGTGATTTCATGGGAGAATTTTTAGAAGCCTCCTTGATCTGTTGCTAGTTTTGAGCATTCAGAAACTGAAGTCAAAGCAGCCTATTGTGTGCCATCTATCCACCTCCTTTCTAGCTGCTCTCTATTATGACTTGTCACCATTCACTCCGTAATTACATTCTCGAGGTTATTTCCATCTCTACTCCTGATGTGTCCAAAGCACATACATTTACACCTATTCATTTCTGACAACCAAGTCTACTTTTCTCCAATAATATATTTAATATGAGCATTTATCATCTTTTCTGCCCAGGAGATAATGCAAGGGTCTTCAATTGCACCACATCTCAAAAGCTTCAATTTTCTTCCTGTCACTATCAATAATTTCTCAGAATTCACATTCATAAGTTGCTACAGCAAAAAATTAAGCATTTCACCAGTCAAATCTTTCTACTTTTTGAGGTGAAATGGTTTTTTCATGCTTTTATAAGGGAAGCCATGGATGGATCAACTATTCTTCAAATTTTTCCAGTTTCTATTGGACAGGTTCTGATCGGATAAATTTGATCCCAGGTAACTGAATTTATGAACAGTCTCTGTAGCTAGACCATTAAGAATGAAGTTAGCTTATATTCTATTCTTATTAATTAAATAAGGTTATTTTATTTATGGCACATTCAAGAATAGCCTGTATTTTTCACTAGCCTTTTATTGGCTCTCTAATACTTGCTGCACAGCAGAAGCAGTTGTGACAAAGAGCGTTACATCGTCAGCCGAAGGTCACGTAAAAGGAGTCCATTTCAAATACAACTTTTCCATTCTGTAAAGTCCTTCCTGTTTTTTTTTCCCCCCAGCCAGGCTGTAAGGAAATCTGCAGTTACCTGCAGTTGTAATAGTAGCGTATGGCTCTTTTATGTTTGCTTGATATTTTTTCAAATAACAAGGTAGGTTTGGGGAATTTCTGAGTGCATGGGACTGCTTAGAGGAAATACCACCAAGGAAATTAGGAAAGTTTGGTAATATATTTAGCCCATGGTGGCTGCCTATTGGCAGGAAGACAGGATGAGCAGAGTCTCTCCCTCAGCCCCATTAGATGAGAACTGTCCTATGTTCTGTTAAAAAATGAGAAGATGCGTGGTACTAACAAATTCTGATTAAGAGGCTCCTTCATGAAAAGTATCGACTGTATTTGTGATGCTGCTGTTCCTAATTCACAGATATAATGTCTGCTGCTCGCAGTAAAGAAAAGAATGATATGAAACTTTACAAATGAATATGAACTTGGAATTTACCATTATGGTCAAAGAAAGATGTTTGATGAATGGATGTGCAGTCTCAGAGCTGTACTGTAATGATGGGGTCATTTCACGATGATGGATAGGTATGTGGTATACTGTTCAGAGGCTTAAAAAGGGGTTGCATTTATCAAACACAGGGAAGCATCAAAGTGTTTGGGTATGACTCTGTGAGCAATAGAATGATACAATTTGCCTTTGAACAAAGTCAGGAAATATATTGATCATGTAGGTTTATGCTGCTAGGAGAGCAACTAATGATGATTCAATCAATGTGTTTTGTGAACGGCTTGAGGGGATAATCATTAAAATGTTACACCACTACACCATTTCGGAACTTGAATATGAAAGTTGGAATTCCAAACCCTTGTAAAGAACAATTTGCATTTGAATTTACAAAATAAAATTACTACTTTGGACTGTGCAGTCACTTCATCCTTACGATTCTACTTCAGTAAACGCACTGGATGTTTGCATCCACGCAGGTCATCAGCCAGCATCACAGAGGAGCACACTGACAACATAGTGATCCAGCAGCAGGGAATACTGAGTATCAGCGGAAGAAGATTTTCCTAAATTCAGGATATGTGGCAACAGAGAAGGTAACTAAGGTTATTTGAGCCAGTACTTGAATGGGTGTTTAACAAAGTGGACAATGAATTGGTGTCTAAAGAGAGGACAGAATATCAGGTATTGAGTAGACAAAGCCGGAAGTAGGCTAGAGAAGGCAAGAGCAAATACAGAAATGAGAAAAGCATAGTCTTGACAAACATGAATGCTTAGTAATACAAAAGCTGTGTTCACAATAGTCAGATTTCTAATCAAGAATTCTCCACGGTGGAATATAAAAAAATCCATGATGGTAGAGTGATGGCTGAAGGTGATGATATTAAATGCCAGCAGAGGGATTACTGCTTGTAAAGTAGACTGATACGTATCCACTTACAATTTCACCAACATCTAATAGCGCTATTTATATCCTATCTGAATTTGGCAAGGCAGCTCATGTGTACTCTCTGTAATATACTATAGCTACACTGTATCAAGCACATAAACACTTGCTTTCTTAAGTATATCTCTGTACTGTACTGTTTATCTTCCAGACACTGCATACTTACACTTAATCATTTATATTTTCAGGGAAGCACTCAGTTTTTGCTTATGGAATGTCATTGATCTATATTTAATCGATATTTTTTAAACTTCCTTCAAGATCTGCTCAGCAGCCACCTCTAATCCAGCAAATGGAGAAGAAAACTTGAGTGAACCAGTTTTTTCATCCATTTTCAGTATTATTTAGCCTGACACTGCCTGGATGCACTGTTAGGCTTGTATCCTTGCTTCAAAAACTGTAACAGTATGTTCTCTCACACAGCTTCATAGTAAAAAAGATGTAAATGACAAAATACATTGACAAGTCTATCAGATTATAAATATAGCAAGAGAGAACAGAACAATGTTACTTCTAGGGGAGAAAAACTTTATCTAGCAATAGGTCCTTAAACCCCCTAAGGAAGCAGCTTCATACAGCAAGTGAGAAATAACACTAAAGGAAGTACACAAATGCTGACATAATCTATGAATAAAAAACCCCAAGGGCTTTATAATGTCCTGAATTTAAGCAAATTTGCAGTAATATTTAGTCTGTCTTTGCGGTAATATTTAGTCTGTCTTACCAAAACCTTATTTTGGTGTTTGTTCCTTTCTAAAAGGTTTGTCCCTTGGCCTGTTGCTGGATATGAGAAATGGGAACACAAGAAAAGGTATGAATGAACAGGAGAAATGGGAAGGAGCAAAGATGAACACGTGGTAGAGAATCTGCAGCTGGCCAAGCATTAGGGAGTTTCATGTGAGCAAACAAAAAATCCAGAGATAGAAAGTGAAATAAATAGCCCTGAGTGAATTGCAAGTGTATTTTAAATATTATTATTTGTGATCAGTAAGTAAAATTTTGCCAAATTCAAACTGAATGGGAGAAGCCAAATTCTGAGAACAATATGATTAAATGTTCTGTTATGTATCTTAAAACTAGTTACACCTACAGTTCGTATTTACTTAATATAAAGGCTCCTTTTGAATTCAATTTTGGCTTTGCGTATTTGGAAGCTACAAAAATAATCTTTTCTAAAACTATCTGAACAAACTTACAAGAAGATTTTTAAAAAACAGAGCATAGTATTAGAATTCAAATTTAAAAAGGAGATTGTTGTGGATTTCTTTTGCCCTGTTTACATATGGAGGGGAGTTTCAGGTCAACTGGAGAGCTACATCAAAATATTTTGGGAGCTTTTGTTTCTGCGTGCATATGTCCTACCTGCTGTTTTGATGCTGCCTTGGTTAGTAAATGTCTTTTTACTGAGCCCGGGGAAGGACATATATATGACAGTGGCTGCAGTCGCACTTGGGAGTGACACAACCTGCTATCCACAAAGGGGTGAACCTGACAGTCTAGAGTGTTGACAGGTAAATGAACCAAGCTTAAATTATGGAAATGTTGTTTGTTTTCTATTTCAATCCTAATAATAGGTTTAAACATAATTCAGATAGGGGTTTACTTGTATGTGCCTTTGATCACTGCTGAATTTGAAAAGTAGATGTATACAGCAACAATTAGGAGAGTCCCAAAACATTTGCCTTTAAGAGTCATCAGAGTCAAGAACTGCATAATGCTGCTGAGGAAAATAATTACCAACATGTGTATGGATGAGGGGAAAATTGGCAATTTGTTCTTCTACTCTTCAGTACTTTGTAGTATATATACTTTATTTTTTGTATGTGGAAAATAGGCAAGTTCGTAACAAACACTGATGTAAAGATAAAATTCTTACTTGGTTTTGAGGTACACATTGTTCTCTCCTAACCATCACCACTGCACAGAACAAGAAATCATAGCTCAGAAATTGAAGAACCTCATAGAAAATATGAACTACTGATGTTTTAATGTTCTTTTAAGTTAGTGTGTTCTTTCTTCCAGTTTTGGGGAATGTAAGCAGAGGAATAAAGTAATTGAAAGAGTTCAGTGTTTGATCATCTGTTTGAAGAAAGCTTAAACATGTTTTCATGCTGGTTCTATAAACTATTTTGTTTTGGTTTGGTTTTTTTTTAAGTAAGTTGTGTATTACAGGTGGGCCCACATCCAAATTACACCACCTCTCCTCCATCCTGAATTATATATGTGTGAGCTAAATCTGCTTACAGATACCAATCTGAACCTCCTGAGCTAGGACAGGGTGGAGTGGAGCTTGTCTTAAGGTCTGACTCCCTCGTTCTCTGGACTTGAAATTGGCATGAATTTGGCAGGTGCGAGCTAACTCATTTTTACCTAGTCCTCAAATAAATGGGAAACTAGACTGTCCTGTTACAGGGAGTGACTGTCAGTTTATGTCTCTGAAACCCTAAGGTGATCCTGATCTGCCTGGGCTTTCTAAATTGGAGTTGCTTTTGTTGCTAGTGTTATTCACTGGGAAAGAATGTGGCCCCATTTCCAGTGACAGAGGGTGTGAAATGTTAAAAAGTAGAAGTGATAGGTGGATTTTAAAAAGACCAAAAAAAAATAAGGTCAGAATTTACAGGAAAGCAAAAGAAGGCCCTGTTCCCCATTCAGCAGGGATCAAATAGCCATGGAGTGGATTTCCTATCTAAATAATTAGGTTCTATCATGTGACAGTTACAAAGAATCACATACTGAACAAAGGATTTCCTTAAAAAAAAAAAAAGTAGTCTATATAGCTGTTTTTAAATGCACATCACTCCCTGCTCCCTTCCCCCATCTCCTTGGCTTCTTGTTTCAGCGTAAGACATGCAAGTTATTCAAGTTTAGAAACTAGTTAGTGGAATTTAATTCATAAATGAGTGCTAGTGGGTTTAGACCATAACAAGTTCCCTAATTTTTATAAGCATTTGGAGTAATTTCTAGACGTTTGCGACAGAGGTCAAGCGCAAGGGTTGCTGGAGCTAGCCACTTTTTGTGTAACAAATGGTGAGTGACACTAAGCAGGATACCTGCAAAATACTTATATATCGTAGAATTTTGAAGCTATTGAGTTGTGGTATCACAAAATTTTGTAAAATACGCAGGTCTGGATAGGATCTGTATTTGGAAATAAGGCCTCTATGAAGCTCTTTGGGGAAAGAAATAGAATAGATTTTTGTATTTTTTTAATCTTCTATTAATTGAAGGTCAGTCTGTGAGGTAAATGGATTCGTAAATCACTTATGATTGGCAAGCAATTAACTTCTGGTAAATGACTTGTACAGACAATGGAGTAGAGTCTGTCTTGACAGGTAAAAGCATTTGTTCATTCAAGAGGTATTAATAGATGATTAAAACTGCCTAAAATTCAGGCTCATACTTAACATTAGATCTACTTAGAAATTCCATTCTGCAGCAAGGTCCAATATTTTAACATTTAAAAATTTCTGAATCGGAGCAAACAATAGACATCCCAAAACTTCCAGTAGAATGAAAATGCTGGGTTTTATTTAGAATCACTGACAAGTTTTAATGTTTTTTTTTCCCCAGTATTTTAGTAAGGTGGAATGGAGTGATAACCTTTAACATAACAAAACCCATAAAATATGAAAATATATAAACTAAAAGAAGCCAAAATTTTAGTTGAAATAATATTATGTAGTCAAAACAATAACTGATAGCTTTTTTTTGCTTTTCTTTATAATGTCAAATTGACTTTTTAAATAAATGGTTTGTTTTCAATTTTCTGCATTTCAGCATGACTTCATCACATTAAGTAAACTTGGGCACTAATATATTTGAGGAAATGCATCTGTTTTGCTCTAAGGAAAACAGTTACTTTAGGTGATACAGAATACCTTAATGTGATAAAATCCTAATATGAGCAAGGTAGCTTATAGTTTTTACATGCTATTGCAGTGAAGGTAAACAGGTAGGAACGTAAGATTATATTAACCCTCTAATACATATGATACGATATTGTTCCCACTAAAACAAACTTCTTTCCCTTTCTGCTTCTGTCCCATTTTTTCCTTAGTGAAGACAAAGTCCAACAGAGGATGATTCAGATTCAGTAGCTATCACTTATGGTAGGGACTTGACTCTGAATAAGATGTCCCACAAGAAGCTAAGCTGCCCAAGAAAATAAAATGCTGAAGTCTCACTGCAAATTCTTGAATTATGTTAGTTCTGCCTTAACCTAGAAAATTTTAGCCCAGTTCAAAATCAGTGCAATTTCTTCTGCAGCTGTGGCTGTCCTCTTAACAACAACTGCCTGAAGGCAGTTACCTTGCAGATTGGAAATCCGGAGATTTTCTGTCCTGGGGCAGTTTTGTTCTTACAGCTCTGGCTTCACCAATGAATGGAGGCCATTAATGATACTGTTCCTTGGAAACATCCTCTTTCTTGATCAGCATACAACAATTGTTTTGTAAAAAACAGTAAGTAAACTTTCACATCCTGGTCAAATTCCAGTTCAGATAACAGCACCCTGCTTACAGAGTTCCTACAATTTCAACTGGCTAGTATATTGATGCCTGTTAACCTACCCTGTGGTATCGCAGGGCGTAGTTAAACAGCTGTTGCATTTTGTTTGACAGCTGGTGGTCTCAGCTAACTGATGTATAAAGTGGATCCCCCATGGTGGTGTTTTTTTTTTTTACAAGACATTTTGGGGATGGTAAAAGTTACAGAAGTGTCAAACATTATTAAATTTTTTTCTGTTAAGCTTGGTCTAATTACTGCAGTGATACAAATGAAATCTATTTTTTTAAATAATATAGATATGCAGTTTTTACCACTAGCCTTGTTCTTAGACCATGTCTTAAATACACTGACCTCTAAGATCTCTCATACTGAATTTGCTCTGGGATAGGATCAATGCAGTCTTTAAAAATAAAGGCAGTGATACTCAACAGATAAGAACATGACAACTACAATGAAAGTCAGCTTATTACTTTTTATCATGTGCCAAGGAGGCATATTAAGCATCGTTTGTTTTTCCTTTCTGCAGTTTAAACAGATCGGGATGGATTTTGATAACCATGAAATTTGACATATCAGATTGAGAAAAACAGCATAGCAGAGAACATCCAATACAGGAATCTGATTCACAACAAATCAAAACTGAAGTGCAAGCTTATTCCAAATTCAGAAGGTCCTTGTAGCAGTGAGGCTTCTGTCAGCTATATAAGCATGACCTCATTCTTTGCCTGCAGAGAAGATACAATTAAGTATAATTCTTTACTTCTTGGATTACAGCATTTGTTGTCATCATGTCTCTGCATCTCCTTTCCAAAAACACAAGCATCTTTGTAGTTCATATACTCTGCTGATGTTTAGTACATCAGGTATAATAAGAAAATTTTATTTCTGTTCTGCAATATATCTGGAGTGTATCATTGAAGTACAAGTTCTTTAAATGGACACTAGTAATATGCTGCTTTAGAATGCCTTTAAACAAGAATTTGAAAATTTACAACTATTAACTTTCAGCAGTAACCTTATAAACTCCTTTGGTAGTTCACTGATGGGTAGGTAAATCAAAGTACTGATTTGTTAAGTAACTTGTCAATTCATTAGTGGTAATGCTGGAATTAGTGTGACCTGCTCACTTAAAAACATGATCCTATTGAAACCAGCAGAATTTTTGCTATTGTCTTCAGTGGGGCAAAAATTGCCCCATGATCCGGATTTTTGCAGCTTCTAAATACTATTTTTCCCCCCATTTAAAATAATGCTGAAATAGAACCCTGTGTAAAGGAAATTAAGGCATTATTTTAATATAGGTGTAGTAAAAATGTACTATTTGGAATGAAAAAATGTATATGTGAATTAACTAACATTACTGCAGTGATACCAACCTGACAGTTTCTACACTTAACTACGGCATCGATAGCTACATGGAACATAATACACTTAAAGTATAGAAGCCAGATGTGGAGTTCCTTTTTGGAGATAAAACACGACAATTCACTATGCATTTGACTTAAATCTGGAGAGGGGTGCAGGAGAAGAGACAGTTATGTGACTTACTCTGCAAACATTTATTTTTATAAAGCTTCTATCCTTCCCCCCCTCCTTTTTTTTTTTTACTTAAGGAATTAAATTTCTACTTCGGAAATCAAATTCTGGCTGAGGGAAGAGTTATCTTTTGTAGGAACACAAACTCCGAGATCATGGACAAAGTAATATTAACTGGAGACACAGACATTCCAAGAAGCAAAGTTAAACATCTTAAATCAGCATTAAGGTAAATCCATTGTGGGGGGGGCGGGGGGGAAGGGAAAAGCTAACACTTTTTATTTCCCCCAATGGTAAATGAAACCTAAAGCTGGCAACAGAATGTGGAAAGACTCCTTAGGAAGAGGAAGGGTTATAGCATGGAGGGACTGAATCAACTTTTATGAAAATGTTTTCTGCAGGAACTACATGAGGCTCTTTTCATCTCTCCTTTCTGAAGGATGGAAAAACCCACGATAATTCGGGGCTTTGGTTGTATATATTAATGGTCCAAAGTAACATTCTGAATAATGATAAAAAATATACCTTAAGTTCCTGGAAAGATAACTTATTTCAGATTTACTGCAGGCAGGCATGAATTTTTAATGCACCCTAATTTCTCAGGCATTTTCCTACAGTATTTATTATTGTATATTCAACATGTTACTGTAAGTAAAAATAAGTCTTTAAAACTGACAAAGTTAAACATGTCTTTCTTGCCACACCAGAACGTTCTTCAAACCAAAAGTTTAGCTGCAAATTGTTCTTGCAAATCAAAATCTAATCTAATATTTTTTAACTATAGACCCGCAAAGACAATTTGAGCATAGAAGAAAGGAAATCACAATTTGCTGAGTAGACTTTGGCTGTATATAATCAGAAACATTAAAAGGTACTGACATTTGCTTGTTTTTATGGCCCAACTCTGGTAATAATACTATTTTAATGTGAGTTATAACATAAGCAAGAAGACAGTGAAGTATTTTTACTTTGAGAAGGCAGCATTGTAGAAACTGAAATGGAAAATCTATTGTTAAAGCATTCAGTGAAGACCAGACTAAACACTTGAGCCAAACAGCACAGATTACATGCTGTATGTTCAAGCCACTCCAAGTAAAAACAAGCCAACTGTAGACGTAAGGAGAGACAAAGGAATGAAAAAAAAAACCCAAAACAATAGCAGATAATAGGTGATTATTGTGTTATGTTTAAAAAAGTTGTGTGAAAACTCAAAAAAAGGGACACACATACTTAAAAGAACCTCTATTACAGTGATTATAATTGTCTAGATACCAAAATCCCTCCTATTTGAAGTGTTAACTGTGGTAGCGAGAAATCTGCCAGTACCCAAATTAGTCTGGCATTTTCATGGTGTCAAATACTGTAATATGTACAACTGGCAAAGAACAACATAGTTTTGTGCATCAAATGCCAGCAGCAACACCCCACTAGCAATACAGTTCAGTGGAGGCTATCACACTCCAGCATACTGAAAACCTCTCTCTTCCTCTCTTTTGGCAACCTTAAAAATATAAAGACACAGTCATTAGACTGGAATTTACATGACCTATTTTTCCAAGCATATGATTAACACATTACCAGCATCACACCCTTAAAGAAAAACGATTTTATTTCCGATACTTGTCCAGACACTGAACACATGAAGTAAGGAAACAGTTCCTGGTACATGCATGAAACTACCACTTGACACCACATGCACACACAAATTCTGATCAAGGATTTTCTTCCAGATTTTGGGACATGTACAATATCGGTGTATTGAATAACTATTTATTTTCCTTCTGTGAGTCAAGGCAAGAGACAGCTTTTTTGAAACTTAACAGCACATCCTGTGGATGAGCATGTATATGCTTTATGTATTATATTAGAAATGTAAACGTTTGTCCTTGTTTATTTAAATATTGCACACCATATACCTACAAGATAAGCTCTGAAATAGCAAAGTGACAGGCAAATTAGCAATGCCTAAATCAGTTTAATTCCTAAACCATTACAAGCTTTGAATACTAAGTTCAAAATTTCTAACATTACTTTTATTGCGAAATATATACAATCCTACATATAAAAACTATTTGCTTTTCAGTTGCTGTGCTACCAAATAGGCAGCACTTTGGGACTGTGATCTCCACAAGCTCTAGAGAAATTACTCTGAGCACCCTTCTGCAGTTCTCACAAGACAACTATAGTGACCTGCCCACGCATAATTAGTTCACCATAAAACTAGCTATTATTTTTGCACTTGCTTATTCTTTCTTGGCATTAAAACTAAAGTTACATCTCTAATGCAAACAGGTCGGTCCTGGTGGCAAAGGGAGAGAGTCTCCAGGCCCCAGAAGGAAGCAGCAGTGGGAGTATGTGACTGAGACACAAAGCTGGCCGTGACTTCTTGGTCTTTCTTGCGAAGCATGCAAGATTAGGTGCTAAATAAGCAGCCCTTTAGGAGTCTGCTAAAGGTCGCTTCTCGTTTCCCTCTTTGAAGGAAAACGAAGGACAAATGAGGGTCAGGGATGCCACCTAGTCCTTGAATGGGATGAATCACAATGTGAGGGACCTTCGGGCACAGAGACAACCTTACTCCCCTCGGGGGCGGGGGGGGGGGGAAATGCTTCTCCCTTTTCACAGGAGTGTCGTTGCTTCTGTTTCCTAGGAAGATCACAGTGGGACACCTCCAGCCAACGTCCTCCTGAGGTATTGTGTCCTGATGGCAGGTGGTTCAATACAGATGGCAGGGGGGTATCTCAAGACAATGGAGCGTGGGAAGGCACCCATCTCCTTCTGGGAATCAGAGAACAAGCAGGAAGGAGTGGAGACCCTGCCTATTGTCTTGCTCGGGCAGGCAGGGAGACAGAGCTGACAAGGATGCCTATGGCTATGTAATGAAGTCCTATTCTTAGAAATCAGCAATGGGTAAACTTCATCAGTGATCTGCCAATTGTATTTTAATGCCCATTTGTTGACCGTGAAATTTCTCAGATCAACAAATTTCTATAAAATTACAGAAAAGTTTCCCAGTAGAACCTCCTCATCTTGAGTGTTGGGTTTTGTTTTTTTTTTATTTTAAGAGCTTTGCCCCTTTTCTTGTGTTGATAAATTCAAAACTCTTGTTCAGGTGCCTAGTTCCCTTCATGGTGGCTTCACAGCAGTTCGAAGTCAAGAGCTGCTTATCATCGTACCAATCTGTCAGAGGCATTTCTCTCTTCCCTTTCATCTTTTCAGGATCTTCCACTGTCCATCTCCACCAAATGTCCGTTGCTTGTTGCAGATAATTAAGCCCTCTCCTAATCAGCTGCTCCTCTATTCTCCGGCTGCAGCTCATAACCCCCCCTGCAATCACCGATGCCAGATCCCATCAGACTCTCCTCAGCTTCCTTAAAAACTCTTGGATCTCTTGTCTGCCGCTTACGTACCATTTCTCCTCCAGCATCAGCCCGCAGATCCACGGCATCATTCTGGACTGTAGGAGCTTTCTCTTCTGCTACTACGTTAAAAGTTGCTTAGTAAAACAGGGCACCGGCACCAGAAATTAAACGTTCATCCTTTTTGTTACAAATTTGAAACCTGTCACTACACGGCTAGTGGATTTCACTGTATTCTCCTCGATCACTGTTATCTCCAGTTGTTTGCTGAACTCACCTAGGTCCCGTAGCCAGCAATATGCCCTCTACAGGCAAGGTCTGTCTTTTCACACTGGTTTTCCCATACTGGTAGAGCATATATTTAGCCTTTTCGAAGGTGAACACGTGGAGCC
>NW_009233550.1:0-11734 GCF_000690835.1 Fulmarus glacialis | reverse complement strand
GGCCTTGGGGCCAGGCTGCGGTCCCAGCGGGAGCTTGGCCTTGACTTTACCTCCCCGGGGTGTCCGCAGCGCGGGGGGAGTCGCTCGGGGTAGGGGTTGCTGAAAGCCCTCCCGCCGCGGGGAGAAGCAGCTCCTGCCTCTCCTCAGCCCGCCGCGGGGCTTGTAATAACTTTCTCGTCACGGAAGCTGGTTTTCATCGCCGTCCTCAGTTGCAGCGTTACAAACTGCGAGGAGCGGGGATAACCGAGGATCTTGAAGCCGCTCGCCTCCGCGGCGCGGGCTGCAAGGGCCGGAGGAGCGCTCTGCTGCCGGGCGGGGCGTTCGCAGGGCCTCGGCTGAGCTGTGCTATCTGCGAGCGGCTTTTCTTACACGAACTAGCTGTAGCTGCTGGTGCCTTTACCGCAACACTGAAAAAATGATGTATTAAAAGATCCGGCTTATGCATGGAATGAGTCTTAGATGATTTGCATATACATCAATGAACCATACAGACATACCAAAGAACTTCTGTTTTGCAAGTTGCATTTCCTCTGGTTTAGCTCCTCTGTTCAACACAGGACTGTCAGTCTCGCCTTCCTTTAAGTTTTGCAACCACTTGTAACAGGAGAGGAGCTTTTCTTCCAGTTCCCACACGTGGGCCTCTTGCAGAGGTGTTCCTGGGCTTTTCTTTTCTTCTAGGACATGATATTTGCCAGTACCAAGTCAGTTCCTTTTCTTTTTCTTACTTGTGTTTAGCTGCAGCAGTCAGGGTTTTGTGGCCTTGATTTGCTGTTTGCTTGGGAACGAGGGGTTATCAGCACATCATACTGCTTACGACGGTGGATAGATGTATATTCTGGGCACATCTTGTTAATCTCTCAAGTGAAGCAGAAAGTTGATGAAACTATCAAAACTGTGTTTGTTTCCAAAAACCAAAGCCCAACCAACTAAACAACCCCTCCATTTCAAATATGCCCCCCCCCCGCAATGTATTACAGAAAAACAGTAGTTACTGCATGTCCCAAAAATAATTGCTGGAGATGTACCTTTGGGCCGTTCTTTTTCCTAGGCAGCTTTTTAACCCCAGTTTAACCAAATATTCTTTGAATAATTCTATTGGCTTCATTTAGCTGAACAGATTTCTTCCATAAGTCGCCGGAAGAGAAGGTACTTGCAAAGCCTCTGTAAGTGTTTGGAAAACGAGGTGTAAAATCATGTGAATACTGTTCATACTTTGTGTCTTGGAAACTAACATCTGTTGTTTCCTTCAGGTGCTTCGCCAGTTTGTAAGACATGATTCTGATACAGTTGGCTCATTGGTACTCGAAAGATGTAAGTAGCTCCCGAGATGAAACTTAGCTGTTACTCTTTGTGGTTTTTATCTTGGTTTTAGAATGGCTGAAATATATCAGGAGAGGAACAGTTAGGAATGGTAGCTCTGAATGCAGTAATTAAGAATGTGTTGTTTCAAACAAACAGGCTCTTAAGTAGCCTCCTATCTGGTCTTTATGAAGTCAAGCAGCCCTTAAGGGGAAAACCAAAAAAGCCCTGACATGGAGTACAACCTGTAAAAGGCAGGTAGTCGTGCTTTATCAATGGCAGTGAATCAGGTATGCTATTGTCATGTTTTCCAATACAATAGGTGTCTTGTGTGCTTGTTTCTCAGACCCCCATGTGCCTGGGGGGACTTGTTTGGGTGCTGCTGCTGCCGCCCCAGCATGATTTGCTCCAAATGTACGCTTCAGACTTCACCATTCAGTTCATGTGCTCATTGTGCAAGAGCGATTCTCCCCTGACCTCCTCCAGTTGTCCTTCAACAAGGAGAAGGAATAAATTGTGTCCACCCGGTCCTGGTACCTGTGTAAAAACTAGTGACCCTGTAATTGAGAGGATGGGGTGTAATAATGCAACTTTGTTCTTTTAAAGGTATTGTTTTAAGGACAAAACAAAGCAATGCTACGGTTTTATCATAATGAAAAAAATAAAAGTCAAGATAAGTAAATCCAAAATAGTCTCAAGTGACATGTGGATGTGTCTGTGAAAAAGATGACAAAGGAACAGAAAGAATAAAGAACCGTTTAGCTTTCTAAATGAGCTTATTCAGCAGTGATAACGATAGTACAGGCACAGTCAACCATTTCCAGGGCCTGAATAAGCCAAAAGTCACAAGAGCTTGAAAAATGATTAGGAGGTGCAGAAAGTCATTGTTCTGGCCCATGACAAAAGCTGCCAACTTATCACTTGCCATGGTTAGAAGAATCATAATTCTTTTGTATGTGTACTCTCTCGCGTTTCAGCCATGAATCGTGTCCAGTTACTTGGTCGGGTTGGGCAGGACCCTATCATGAGGCAAGTGGATGGAAAAAATCCCGTTACCATATTTTCTCTTGCAACCAATGAGATGTGGCGAACAGGGGGGGACAGTGAGACAACCCAGGGAGGTGAGTCTGCAATGAGCACCGTGCTTCTGCCATCTTCTGAGGTCATGTTTGCATATTCAGTAGCACCACGCTTTGTCTTCAGGCTGCCCTTTAAATCCCTCGGGGGCAGGGAAGCTCCTCTGAGGTCAGTACAGATGCTGGTGCATTTGCGTGTTTCTTACTGATCCCCAGCAGCATGTACTGAATAAAGATCTGCATGTCGACCTTCCTCTGGAGGAGAGGAAGGAGTGTTGAGTTGGCAGTTTTTCACTGTTGGGGTTGCCAGAGGTGTAGCAGATTCCATACTTTAATTTGTATTCCAAGAGGAGAGAAGAAAGAACGTTACATTTTCTGTTTGATACTTCCATAAGTCTGCAGCTACAGGTGTCTGTTTTTCTCTAACTTTTGTTCAGTGTGGAGTGTGTGAGGGGAAAAAAATTCTTCTAGTATGAGCACTGGCTTCCAGGAAAACTGATCTCTTGATTTGAACTGTGCTTCTGCATGATACTTTCATTTGGACACAGATGAGTGGAACGTTGAGTTCTAGTATGGAGTGCGAGATCGAGTGCTAGTATACTTCTATTTTCACATCACTTTTCATAATTTGAGAACACCAACATGTTGAAACTAATTTTTGAGGCTTGTGTCAAAAAGAGGATTTGGCATCCAACTTTGTTATTTTTATGTAACTTAGGTGATATCAGTCAGAAGACGACATGGCACAGGATCTCTGTCTTCAGACCGGGCCTCAGGGATGTTACGTATCAGTATGTGAAGAAGGGGTAAGTGAATAACAAATGTGGTTGAGGATTTAATGTCTTAATAATCGATTGATGTAGTAATTATGGTGACCAGGAGCCTATACTAAGATAGAAGTGCCATAAAATAAGTTAGTAGACATGCTGCAAACAAGTGAGGCAAAACCCTGCGTATTCAGAATCAGATACAGAGGAGAAAACAGCTGTACAGTTCTCTGACCAGAACCAAATTCTTCATTTTTTCAGTGCTCGAATCTATGTTGAAGGGAAGATAGACTATGGTGAATATACAGATAAAAACAATGTGAGGCGGCAGGCCACAACAATTATAGCAGGTAAGGAACAACATCCCAATGCCTACCTTACCCTTTTAGAATGGAGAGGGGGTGGAGGACCTTTGAAATAGAGCTTGGTTTGTCTTCATTCTCAGAATCCACACTTGGGGATTTTGAGAGAATGAGTAGGCTGTACCACTAGATGTCCTCTGGCACTGCTTGTGAAGACACAGAAAATGAGAGCATATAGTTGCAAACTGTTGCATAGTTTGTTTGCACAAACCAGTTGGTGCAGCAGGTAGATACTGTGTGTTTTAAGAACACTGGTATGTAGTACTGCAGGTCAGGCAGATTCCTTTTCTAAGCAGAGTTTGTTCAGTAGCTTTGTCTCGGTTTGGCAGGAAATTTTTTCTTCCTGCTTAAGACTAGAGGCTTCATCAACTTTAAGGACCTCTGTTTGTGAAAGATGTTTTATGTGGGGATAACTTGATGGAGAATTTAGAAAGACCTTTGTCTAGTAGCCAGTAGTGGTAAGAAGAGCACAGAATGGATAGGGAGTAGTCTTGTCCCTTGGGTAGAAGAGAACTGGGAAACTCAACTTTTTCCTTTTTTTTTGTAGCGTGAGCATTCTACATCTTTACTGTGGGTAGAGCCACTATCTTGTGGCTTTTGAGGGAAGGCTAAAATAATTGGGTAGTAGAGCAAACATTTCTGTTACACAAGTATATCTAAAAAAACTGGGCCAGAGGAGATGGAAAAAAACCAAGCACAATTCTGGATGTTTCTGCAGTGCAGCCTCTTTAAAACAATAGTAATCAAACTTTCACATGAACAGTTCAGCTGTGCTGTAGGTTGCTGTTTATAAATAGCTGGAGGGGAGAAGCAAGTCTCTTCTTTTAATTAGTATTTATCCTAATGGTTTCTTCTTCATGTTCAATATCCCTAGTCTCAAGATGCTTTAGAAATTACTGAGGCTTGATGAAATACGAGCTTCCTATAGTCCCATAGACTGATGACATGGTAGTGCATACTGAAAATGACAAAATAAAAAGGAAATAAGCTGTAACTGATAGAGATCATAGTCAAAGAATTAAACCATTATTTTAAAATGTTTCTGGTATCTTTGACTGTGATCATCAGGTTTAGCACACTTGTTTCACAGTATATATGGTCGCCTTGAATTGTCAACTTTCTGGGGAGATAGAGCAAGAACCCTGTATCCGACATTGTTTTATTTTGTGAACTATTCTGTTCTGAAATAGAGGTCTATGCAGGTTATTTTAACACAAATAGGTTGTCTTTGTGGGTGTGCAAGCTTGCAACAGGGCAAAACAATCCTGAAGATTACATCTTCTTTATTTCTTTTCAGATAATGTAATTTTTCTGAGCGATGGTGGTATGAGAGAAAAGGTGTGAGGTCGTTAGTGCTTGGACCCAGGCCATTTCATTCCTTGTGTTTTACAGTGCTTCATAATTCTGTAATCATGTATATTGCTGTAGTTTCTTTAAAAAATAAATAAAATGTTTGGTATCTATAGGGTATCTCTGTGTGTTTTGTTTTGTCTTCCTGTGTGCTTTCTCTCTGTTCATCATCGTTTGGATTTCTTTCTTAAGAGAAAAGGTAACCCAGGCGGCTATATTAATTCTTGAGCTGATGAATATATAAATGGAAGTCACCCTTGCATCTTCAGCCATTTTCAAACCTTATATCCTTGGGTGCCTTAACAGTCTCTCTTCTGTCTTGTGGGACCTGACAGCCTGATCACCTCTCACTGTTAACATCCCTCCTCTGTTCTATAGGTTTCATTCTCCGTTTTTCCTTGGCTAAGTCGATTAGATGGTAAGTTTAAACCAGAGCCATTGGCCTCTGCTGGTGCTCAGCTCGAAGTTTCTGTGTCACAGACCTGGAGAAGGCCTTCTGTGCATTTGCGTCTGCCCCTCCACTGATCATAGCATTTGATGAAATCAGGTCTTGTCTTTCATCAAACCCTGTTTTGGTCGTGTGCTTATGCCTTCATTATTATGGCATGTGACATATGATGACTCTATGATGACATCAACATTCTCATCCCAGTACCTTGTTAGGGTGCTATGCCTATCGTTTGCCATCAGGAGGAGCTGGAGGAATGACTGCCTTGGCTGTTCCTTTTGAGAGGCCTGCAATAGCGCGTGAAAAACATTCCTAGTCCAGGATTCTCCGTTAATGTGGGAGCGGTGTTTATTTTGCTTTAACTTTGTTTTATTGTCAAAAAGACTGAGACTTATTAGTACTGTTAGTAAGAAATTGCACAACTAAAAGGTGTTTCGTTCTATTACATGGAGAAGTGGTGAAATTCCCACTGTGATACAGTGTGATGTGAACAGGGAAAGAAAAACATTAGAGGTGACAATTTCCTGCCTTCAAAGCTGGTGGGATTTTGTATCTCATCCCTCTCTGAGCCCAGTACAGAGCATGCTTATTTATAGCTTTTGTAGCTCTTCCCCCTACAGAATGATGATCTTGTTTATGCTTTTCTCGATGAGCATTGTCAGTACTACCAAGAACTTCGATTCTTTCAGTTCAACATTTATTTCTGGTTTAAGTTAGTGCTTTAACTAGTATCCTAGCCCCTGTCACTGGCATACTGAGGTGTTAGATGTACTGGAAATTCTTAGCTACTTAAATGGGCTGTTATCCACAGGAGATTGTGGTGTCCTTTTAAATAGGAAGTTCTGACTTTAATTCCCTTCACTACTTCTTGTTCAATCTGAGCCTGTTGTACTGCTGAGAGAAGTTGTGATGCTGCACTTCTATAGTAGTGATCCCAATACAGTTTGTGTTTGGTCCACACAAATTTTTCCCGTTAGCTGAAAGCTGGGGTTTGCCTTAAGCTTTCTTCATATCTAGGAGGCCTCGAGTGAACGTGCTAAGCCTCTGCTTGTTCAGTGGTTACCTCCTTTTTTGCACTCTGCTTTGGTGGTGGAGCTCAACACAGCTTGTGACAGTGTCTGCTTTGGAGCTTGGAAACTGGCTTTCTACTCTGAACTCAGAGTAGAAGTGGCGGCAATGATTCCCTTCACTGCTGCACGTGGAGCGGCCAGAACTCTCAGCGCCTGCTGAATGGCTCACGCTAATCTCTGCCCCTGGCTCAGGATGGGGACAGAGCCGAGCTAGCACAAGGTATAGGATTCGGTGCCAACAAAGAAAAATATTTGCTCATGAACTTCAACTTCTCTTGCTTTTCCGGTTGTTCTATTTAAAGTTGCCTAGTACACTTTTAAAGATTGACCTGCTACAAAGACAACACATACCTACTTTGAGAACACGCTGTTTGAAAAGCGGTCCAGTATCTTGAGTGGTCATCACAATTGTGCATTAGGGTAGATTTTCACAAATGATTCTGCATTAGCGATAGACAAAGTTACAGCAAAAATAACCAGTTGCAAAGGTATGTTGTGCATTCACCTCTTACGTCTGCTTTGCTGCTATGGGGCAAAGTTAATCTATAACTAAGTAATTTTGGTTATAAGAAAACCAGGTGTAAAATCAGCATTCCTATAGCATCTGGGTTGGGGTTTTTTTATGGCTAGGTACTTGCTCTTTGAGGAAATGTTAAAGAATGGAAGTAGTATCTGCTGAGTTAAATGCAGTGATACCTTGTTTATAACTTGGCAATGAGTATTTTTCCACGCTGTCCTTTGGTAAATGGCATTCAGCTTTTGCTTGTCCGTGTTAACCTCTTGTGTAAACTGGATTAGGCAAACCCTGATTGCTTGCATCAACTGGGACATTTAGAAATGTTTGACCTTAACAAGGAATTTATTTTATGCATTTATGGAGATAGATTGGAAGAGATGAAAAACAGAGATGATTTCCTTTTAAAATGACAGAGCATTTTAACCAAGTATTTGGAGCATTGCTTAACAGCCCTGAGGCAGAGCTATTCTGGTCTGCAACGCAACTCAACGCTACTCAGTTATTTCTGTCAGTCTGGTATAAGGTGTAGGAAACCCTCTTCTCCTGTGCTTGTTTGAGGAAGACGCCATGGGCATTGTGCCCGTGTCACACAGCGAAGAACGTTTTCAACTTTAATTGAAGTGTGACCTGTATTTTGGAACACAGACACAATTTCCCCAAGCCTACATAATGTGGAGGGTAACGAGAGGGCTATTTCAGTGAAGTGGGACTTGATTTCTTTGGCTGAAGCATCTTCTCTTGCTTCTGTTTCATGACTCGTAATTTCTGTGGACAGAGTGACAGAATGAATTAAGAATGACTGAGGGCTTGGACTGGTACAGAATTACTAGAGCTTTTTACCAGCAGGTACCTGGCTTGGGTTCTAACCTAGCCAAAAGACTTGTGTCCTGGTGACTGCACGGTGCCCTGCATGAAGGGGGTAGGTGTTTGAGCTCTGTCCCAGCTCTGCTGTGAAGACCAGCAGTGCCTGTGGGAACCTGGTAAAAGCCCATGCAGAGAGGCCATGAATTGCAAAGGCAAGAAAGCTGAATTAGTGCTTTGAGAAGTCCCTGGGTACAAGAGGTAGGAATATTCTGGTAAAGGGAGCTTGTGTTTCTGTCAGTGTACCAATTATGTGGGTTTAGTAGTAGGCTCTCTCCGGTACTGGTGATCCCACTTCTTTCACGAGTATTCAGAAAAGGAATATAATGCCAGGATTGTGGGAAGAAAACTTCACTATTCTCAAGCACACCTTCTATTTTTAACTCTGAAATTTCTATGGTGGAAGCCTTTTTGCCAAGTAGTTGAGCGTGTCTGTACATACAAACTAAAACTTGGTGGCTGTTTTATCTTAGCAATGGTGAGCTTCTCCACACAGCAGTGTGGAGAAATGAGATTTAGCTCTCATTTACACAAGAAATTTGCTTTGTAAGTGCATTACCAGGTACTGGGTAGTGCAAATAATGTGTTTGCACATGACACACAAAGAAATCAACTTTCACAGGGTTTCTATGGAGACATTCTCTTGTGGGACATGTGTGTTACTGTGTGTGAGATTTCTGTCTTCTGCTTGTTGCTTTATGTCCCAGATAAAAAATCATCTCATTACCATACTTTGCCATTTCAGAACAATCTCCAGCAACTACTGTGATTAGAAATTGATCGCTTGGTCATTCTTTGTGTTCTTAGTCCTGAAGTTTGTGCCCTGTACTCTTTAAAAGGTGCTAAGGTTGTTGAAGAAACCTTCTCTAACTATGGCCATTTTCTGTGGCTTTCGGGGTAAAATTTTTCATTTGTAGCTGGTCAAAAACCTAGCAATTGTTATCCTGTAGGCTCTGTTGCTGTTTGTTCTTTTCTTGCTGGTTGACTTTTCAAACTTACTTGAACAGAATGGCTGTAGAAAACGGATGGTTATCTCGATCCTGGTTGTCACAAGTCAGAAAAATGTCACCTGTAAATATTTAATGAGCCTTTGTGCAACTGACCCGATCGAGAACTGAGTAATGATGCAGTCGCAGGAGTCACGGCTTCTGTAACCCGGATCTGCAAGCCCCTTTCCTTTGCCAGGCTTTCGGTGACTTATTAGGCTTGTATTATTGGTGGTTTTTTTCTTTGATATTTAAAGTAAGTGGTGTTTGTTTGGAGCTCTGCCTTAACAGCCTCCTCTTTCTTAGATAGTTTGGTTTTCTCTGTGGGTTTTCTGTGTTTGTGTGGGCTTTCTGCTCCTTGCAGAAAGGTGACAGAATGCTCAGTAAAAGAAAGCTGAGCTCTTCTCTCCCCTCAGCCCTATCTCTGCAGATAATAAACCCCCACCTTTTTATCTTCTTGTAGATTGTCAGTCAATTTTTGCACTGTCCCTCTATGCTGGAGAGTGAGTTCAAACCCAGTTCAGAAGTCTGTGGTGAGGAAATGGTCTTACACAAAAGGAGAAATCAAAATGCTCTCAGAATTAAATGAGTTGGAACTTAAAAATACTACTAGAGCTGCTCTACGAGGAAAGTTATGAAACATGGAAGAACAGCCTTGATTTTCAGCATGCTAGTAACTATTCAAATCTACAATTTAAAATCCTCCAAGCAATCTGGGAAAAATTTAGGAGGACAGTTGTGTCTGTATAATGTTCTTGCTGTTTCTGTGGTGCTTTCCACAGTGCTTGATTTCTGGTGTAGTCTCAGTTTGTGAGCAGCAACACATGACACATTAGACTGCTATCCCATGTGTTGTATCAGGACACTGAATAGTTAATATTCTCTGGAAAGTATTAATTTCCTCCACTTGTGTCTCTTCCTTTTTGGTGCCCCATATGTGCTGCCAATTTTTAGCAGAAACTTGCTAATACAGATTTCTTTTCCCAAGAAGAACTGGTGCTGCAGCACAAAACTTCAGTGTGGTCTATATGCTGTTAGATGCCACCATACAGTCATATTTCAATCGGTCATATTTCCTTACAAAGACACAGGGAATTGTTTTAGAAATGTTGAAGCTCAAAAATGAGATGTACCCTTGAACACTAATTTTAATAACATGGCAGGAACTGGGCAGGATGCCTAGTTACCAATGTCTAGTCACTAGTTACCAATATCATGTTTTATATTGGTGAATAGCCCCAGAAAGGGATAGTCTCTGTGTATCAAAATATTTCAGTAGCCAAATAAATCTTCCAAGATGCTTATGAATACTCAGCAGCACTGTGTACCACAGCGGCAGCCGTGCCTCAGTACCAATGTTACAGGAGAGCCCTGGGGAAGTGCAGAGGGGAGAGGGACACAATTTTACGTGATGCAGAAAGAGTGGAAATCATGGGGGAAAGCAGCACGCAGTTTACCCAGGGTGCCTGATTTCCCATCAGCACTTTACCCGAGGGGGAACAACAGACATAAGTACTGTGCAACTTGTTTCGTAAATAAGTATTTCTTCCTGAGAAATGTGTTAGGACGAGAAAGTTCAGCCCAGTACTCTTGGTCAAATACCAGTCCTTAGGAGACCCTCACCTTCAGCGTGTTCAGCAAATGAAGTTGCAGTCACCCAGTCAGCATCTTCTTTCTTCTTTTAAGGTGGCTTTTATTTTGTTGGCTTGCAAGACAAACATGGCTCTCCCTTTAGGCTTCTCACACAGGCAAAACATTAATTTAGTGCCCCAGCCCAAAGAAATTCTCCAGTCACAGCAGTAATTTTAGAAGGATCTAATGTCAGCCAACAGAGTGATGGGAGAGCCTTTTGTTAAATGGATTATCACAAGGCCACAAAAGCTTTGAAAGTAAGAACACATCCAATGAAAACATGGAGGTTTGCTGGATAAGGAACTGACCTTTACAAGTTTCACAATCTGCATCTCCGGACTGGCACAAAGTAATTGCTTTGACAACGGTGCCTGACAGTGCCAGGACACAAAAAGTTTGTACCTCCGGTCGGGCTTGCCAAAGTGATAGGTAGCAATTCAGGCACTAGTAATTTGGCTTTAGATGTTTTCTGTGCTGCTGAGGGCATATACTGGACCGACTTGTTTCACAATGACTTAAAATAACTCATCTTTGCAGAAGATCTCTGGTTGGGGCAGTTAGGATTTTCCCTTCATATTCTTCACCAAACAATGTAGCTTTTGTTAGCTTTTTTAATTTTTTTTTTTAATCAAGTCACAAAGATTAATAAATCTTAAAGGGTCAATCCCGAAAAAGTCACCATTATTTTTCCTCTTCTTGTTGCCATTGTGCCTAATGGGAAGCCCTTACGACTGTTGTCCTCAGAGGGCTAGTCTAGGCTCTCCTTAGCGCGGGCTGTATCACGTAGGATGCACAAGGGTTTGCTCTGTGAGTGAAAGAAAGTGGTGTGTCACAAGACATGAAGTCTAAATAGGAGGTCCGACCCGTAGAAGAGAGAGAACTTATCGGGAAATCCAGTTATGATTCATGCACGATGCAGCGTGGAAATGCCAATTAGCGTTGAACTGACCCACAGCGAAATGCTTTGATTGAGTTCCAGGAGCTGAAATGAAGCACTGAAGAATGCCCAGTTTCTTGAATCATAAAGATTTGGCATCTTTCATTTTTAAAGAATGATGAAATGTCAGCGTTGTCCCAGCTTGGCACGAAAGCAAGTCTTAAAATATCAGAATTTCCCATTGACTGGGATTATTTTTTCTGCTGGTCGATTAGCTCTCTGGGAACGGTATCAGTCAGTCAAGGGAGCACCCCTTGCCGCGCGTGCCGTGCCTGCCCGGAGTGTGAAATGCAGTTTATCCTAAAGCAGCTGGTTTTCACGAAGTGCGTTCTGACACGTCTTTTCTCTAATGAACAGGTAAGCTGTGCTCGGCCATTCCGAATCGTGAGCGTTTGCCCACGTTCATCCTTCCTTTTTAGCTACGTCGGA
>NW_009233549.1:7096-9704 GCF_000690835.1 Fulmarus glacialis | reverse complement strand
CCACCCCACCCAAAAAAACAACCCTACCAAATACCTGATGCACTACTACAGTTTCCTTCCTGAAGGGGAAAAGAATGACTAGTTCAAGTCCTGTCTCTGACTGGTTTATACTCTCATGCACGTACCTAGCACTCACCTCAACTATCAACCCCAATTTGGAAGCCAAGCTTGTCACACCGTCACCTCGTTTCAGAAATGTACAAATTTCTTGCAAGCCTCAGTCCTGAGAAATATAACTTAGAACAATGAAACAAACAGATCTTGTACCTTCCCTGTGAAGTAACACACAGCAGCTATCTTAACTACTAAAATACATTTCCCAAAAACACCCAGTATTCCTAATCTCTAATTTATTACTGCTCTCTGACAAACAGCTGTGCTACCTATGAGGAAGCACAGATCAATTTCTCTCACCTCAAACTTGTCACTGGTTCTTGACGTTTCTATTCAAGCTTGGGAATGTTACAGTCCAGGATTCCTACAAGAAGGATGTGAAATCAACATGAAGGCTGTTTCTCCAAGTTAGCTTAAAACTAGATAATAAATATACGGGGTGGGGGGGTAAGGGGGTGGAGGAATCCTTAGGGTATGCATGCTATACAGCAGCTATTAAACATTTACAGTGGATGACAAAATGCATGCATTCCATTTAAATTAGAATCCCTTAATTTTTGTAGGCTTGCCCACCAGGATAACAACTTTGACTTAAATAAAACTCCACATTGTTACAGCTAAATTGTATAAAGATGCATCAGCACAAAAGCAGGAAATTTTTTAACCATCTCAGCTACATCATTCTCCATAAAACGTTCAATGTAACTCCAGATACCATATTTTACTCAAACTCTCTGCCAAACAAATCTCTGCCTCAGTACTTGTTAAAACTGATTTATTACTGTCAAATACATTAATCCGCATGTAAATCTGCCTCAGGTCACTTAAAGTTAGTCAGAAAGGACTTTTGTCAAGCCATATACAATGTTGCTTTTGGTCCATATAAAATTTTGAAATCAGAGCTTGGGAGAGATCCTCTATGACATAAATATTACAGCATGAAAACAGCAAGGAATGCAGAAGACTTTTCCTGTAACCCATTTCCATTTTCTCTGCTTCACTTCATGGCATGTTGTTAGAGCCTAAAAATTTCACTAAATGAAGGCTGATTTTACCTTAGGATCTTGTGTCACTGGAGTTGTCAAGCATACAGCACTCACATGCCAGCTTCAAACTGACATTCATTGTACTCCAGCGGAGGGAAGGTTTAGAAGTTACACAACCTACTTCATCCATATTGCAAGTAGCACACAAGACAGAAAAGCTGGCTCAAACACTACACATATTACGTTATGTTCAGTAAGTGCTGGTAATATTTCTACACGAAGTCTTATACCCAACAGTTTAAAGCTTTCGAGTTGCATGGCTTCCTTATTCAATATTTCCAACCAAAAGCAGAATTGGTTTTTACTAACAGACCACTTGCCTCCTAGTATAACCAATTCCCTAGACCACTTACCAGATGATCCAAGATCTTCAGCACAATCAAATCAAAAGTTCAAACACGAATAAAGATGGTGGGACAATCACTGAAGAGAAGCACTTTTAGCATACACATCCTGCATGTTTGCTTAGAGACTGGATCGCCATCAGCACAATATGCTGATACGGGTCTATTACCTGTCACATCCCGTGAAGCAGCAGTCTCCAATGCAAGCAGCAGTAATGCATACATTCTACACCTTTCCTTTTTATGCCTGCCTAGTAATTAATTTTAAGTGCCAGTAATTCTCAATTACTCCATCGTTAGAATGACTAAATGTCATTCTACGATAGGAATTATGCAACTATGCTTTGGTCAACCCCAAATGCCACCACTGTTACCTGTGACTTTGAATGTTGTAACAAATAATATGCTTATAAACTGTTCTTTTATTACAAAGACATAACTTAGATTACCACCCAATTCAGGAGTCCCTTCAGCTTGAAATGAGAGAGTGTTCAAATATTCTGTTACCTCAGAACAGGATCTCCAAAAAGGGAGCACCAAGTTTTAAGGGAGTTTTAATCTCTTCATAGGATAAAGCCTCTCAAAAGGTAGTAAGGTTTCAGGTGGTACTACAAGAACTACTGGACACATCATACTTAGTGCTAAAAGAACAGGAATGTGGAATTGTACCTTTTCAAGGATGACCTTAGACTGCACAAAATATTCATGTGAGTCTTGCAGGCAGATAAGCCCTCAGGCACTTACATAATAATGAACTATTGAAACAGAGCCAAGACATGAGTTTTCAGAGGAAAACAGTCATGGGTTCTGCAATCATGCTTTGTTTTTCACAACGACTTTACTGTGATGTGTAACAAGGGGGTATTTGAACCGGTTAACTAATACAGAAAAAGTCAGCTGGAAAGGGCTTACGTGGAAGAATGAAAAACTAATGTCCTTCTGAGAGCATCTTGCACCACTTTTCCAATAACATTTTAAGACTCCGCTGCTCAAAACCTAAAGCGGACCTAGGTTACCCGCAGTCATGCAGAGCTGTACTTTTACATCAACCCTGACCTTATCTGTGTACTTGAGATTTTTCGGTATCATCTTGGACAGTCTTGT
>NW_009233549.1:0-7080 GCF_000690835.1 Fulmarus glacialis | reverse complement strand
TACACTGACCCGTATACTGGAGACTTTCCAAATCAGTTGACATAACTGGCATTTTCAACAGCATCACGCGCTAGTTAGATGTTTTGGACAGAAACATTTATGCAAGTGCTGTGAAACTTGGTCAGCCTCTCACTCTCTATCAAGGACCAGATTAACCTGAAATACTCAGGCTTAACCTGAGTTTGCCTTCACGGCATAAGACAGGATATAGCATACCTTTAAACTCCAGAGTATAGGATCAAGGCTGAATTAGAAGAGTTTTACAGATACAGTAGCTAAAACCAATACACATGTTCTCAATTATTTTAGCAACAAGTCACCTCCTACTGAGTTAAACATTGGATTTTTGCAACCCAGAAAGTTTTAATGTTTTATTACTGATCTTCCTTCTCCACAGTCTTAGTTGATATAAGAATGCCAGAACACCTATGAAAAATCCTAATAAAAAGAAAAGGAGGCTTTGCCAAATTACGTTCTGTGTTTCTGGAGGACGACCTAAAAAGAGAACAAAAAACACCACCAAAAACTATTCCTTTATATCTTTCATAGGAGTGAAATGAATAATTCATAATTATCAGGTGGTCAGAGAAATTTAGTATTCCTCTTCTACACCAAAAATATATTTGAAAATCGCCCCTTGAGAAATATCTTACAAATCAAGTCTAAGCTACCTAGCAACTTCCTTCACTGCATTAGTAAAGCTCACAAAAAGGAAAGGATTTTTATAACACGTCCATTATTGAACTATTTCTGTAACGCTGCAGAATTCATATGGTTGCCAATTATTAAAAGGTCACAGAGCAGGAAGTCAAAAAGCAGTTGCACTTAACCATGGACATTAAGATCATCAGGACACAAGACTTTTTTCAGATCCTCCTCTTAGCTTGGACTATATAAAGGTCAGAAAACCACTAAGTAAAGCTTTTGTTGACTTTGTTATGCTTTTCTCAACTCTCAGGACACCCACCTCAGAAAATAATCCATTTTGTTCCCCGCTGAAGGTACAGCAGGCAGAAAGCCAATAGTTGGCACTTTGTCACATAGCTACTTTAATAAGAATTATGAATAGGCTCTTCCTTCTATTTCTACAGTCATGTTCCATTAAAAAAAAAAAAAAAACAAACACACCACTATTCGGCCAAAAGATTAATATTAAGAATGGCTGAATATTGCTGTTATCATCCTTGCAATGCTATATGCTGTTCTGGGGAAAATATAGACACACAAATAATCACTTGAACTGAAGCAATTTGCAAAGCACACAGTTCTTCACAAGCAAATTGGTTGTATCATCTCATAATGTCAGAAAGCACCAGATTCCACCACCACTAACTTATCTCCACAGCACTAGTATTTGTCCAAGTAATACCATACCCACAAATTCCACCAGCCAAGGAGACCAAGACATAAATTAAAGCATTAGGAAAACAGAAAAAGTACATCCTTCAGTTTACACCAGGGAATGGCAACCACTAAATCTCAGGAGTGGCCCTGAGAGGAAATGCAGTGCAGTATTCTTCATAACAAAAGCATACCTAAACTGTCAGCTGCAAGAAGCTGAAACGCACGTTCAGTGGCTCTTCATCTCAAGTCCTACTAGCCATCCACTTTCTTGTTCCAAATACTAAAATCCCTTTTCCTGCAGGTAAAAGCTTGCCAATACTCTCAGGACTCAGAGTATAGCCAGTCTCAGCTATACTTATATTTGCTTTGCATGGCTTTTTAAAACAGCTCCCACTGCAGACTGGGAGACAGATACACAAGTATTTCTAGTACAAGCAGGAGTTAAAGATTAGCTAAAGGAATTTTACCACTAGCTAAAGGAATTTTACCATTCAGATTTAATCTAACAAGCCAGAGGTTGTATTTGCTCTCAGAAGGCAGCTTTTACTGCCTCAATTCAGTTATTCCGTTTTCATCAGAAATTCTGCATTTTACAAAAACTCAGAAACAATGCATAGACATATGTTGGCTTGAAGTCCTTATCATGGTAACAGGTCCTAAAACCTAGTATCACCCACCAAGTAGTTTGCACAAGAAATCAAAAGAGCACAAATAAGTGCCTTTAATAAAGTCTGCAGAATTATGTGAAGAAAACATTTGATACAGCAAGAAGGTCCACGGCATGTTCCCTTCAGAAGAACAGCCTGTTTATTCAAATATCCATAAATGTCCAGTTTACTAAAACACACTTATGACAACATTTTAAGA
The DNA here is from genome assembly GCF_000690835.1 of Fulmarus glacialis. Lineage (NCBI taxonomy): Eukaryota > Metazoa > Chordata > Aves > Procellariiformes > Procellariidae > Fulmarus > Fulmarus glacialis. Next base: position 4,869 of record NW_009233549.1, on the reverse strand, counting down.
AAATCATGCTAGTCAAGCAATAAACATATCCATCAGTAAGGAGCTAAAGCAGGAACCTCACCAGAATGCTGTCATTGAAACAGAGAGAAGCCCACTAAAGGTTCCTACCAAGAAAACAACCCTTACCTAAAAGCTGTAGAACTGCTTAACACACCCAGTTATCTCCTAACGAAATCTGTAGCATATAAATTGTCAACCTCTAGACCTAAACAGAGCAGCATAATTGAACTTGGCTTCAAACAAGGAACAGCAGTCTCTGCAATCCTCTAAGCAGATGGAACCAAACAGGTTGGGGAAAAGAGCATTTAATTTGTTTAAGAAGAGAAGGAGGAAAATTGGATGAACAGATATGAAAAATGGCTTTGGTGTACTTATGATAAGTCAGCCTAGCCATACCTTACCTTTGAATATACGCAGATGATCATAGCTACACTTAGAAAAACAACAATTCACGTTGGCAAAGAGAGCTAGACTTCTACATGACCTATTCAAACACAGGCAACGTTGTAACATTACAACATCTGTATCTAGCATAAGTTTCGTTTTCAGCATTAGATGAAGAAACATGAATGCTAACCATTTTGAGATAAAATACTGCCAGAAAGAAGAGAGTAAGACAGGGCAAAAAAAGGAAGTAGCCTTTCCTGCAGCAGGCCCCGGCAGAAGTTTGCCATGTACTTAGATTTGCCAGCAGAACACTGCAATATGCATTTTAAGTATTCAGACTTGACTTTCAATCCATTCTGCAAGTAAATTGTCTACTCTCTTGCTTACTGCTGTCTAAAGGTACCTTAGAGCCAATGATTATAGCTCTGCCTGTTCCAACACTTTCTTCCTGTGAATAGTGCCTGACTATTTTCTGTTCTCACAAGGGCTTAATTAGTCCTGTTCAGAGAGCTACAGCAGCTGGCACATCCCAGCAGACTCCATCGCATTTTCACAGCTACTGAAATCCATCTGAAGCACGCTGCAAATTTTTCTACGCTGACAATTACATGTCCTGTGAACCTTATATCTACCTATACATTTGAAGACACCTTTCTGCAAACAATTTAACCACAAGGCAGCCCCAAGAAGTCCTGAAACATTCGCTGACATATGTACAGTTCACAGAAGGCCAAATAATCCTGCACGGGTAGAAGAGGAGACTCTCTCCTCCACTAACAGAGCAGCAGAGATCTGTTACTCTAGAATACAAGAGTAATCATGGCTACATGCAACAACATATACAACTGCCATCTAATTTTATTTTACACCCATCATCCCTACAACATATTTAATCTGTTCAAGAGACCATTAAGCTACAAATAAAAAACAAAAAAAAAAAAAACAAAACACAAATAAAACCTAGACAGTAATTTTCTTCCTGCCCTAGCCATATCATAATTCAAACAGATGCCACTTAACATAAAACAGTGAAGGACAGAGATATTTCCACGAGCACCTTAATTTTGCCAACACCTCCTCATTTTAAGTTCTTTGCTACTTCTCAAATCAAGAAGCAGCAGTACAAGTTGTGGCACCTTCTTTCCTGAAAGAGGCTGTCTGCTTATCACCACACCAGCAGCCACATTGCAAGGTGGTGAGCAGTCTGTATACAAAAAGATTTGTCACTGTGCCCTGAAAGGAAACCTTGAAGTTCATCTTCAAACTGGACTAAGATAAAGATTTTATTTTTGTGTCAAACTATTGAGACAAACTTTCCAGAAAACGTATGTAATCACTGGCAAGTTAAACTCCAGCTCAGTTTTACAGTTACCCGATGATAAAAGTCTGAATCTCTCACTCCTAACTATCGCCACACAGAAGGCAGGAGGTCATTCTTTTCAAAGCACTGCAGCAGGAACTATGTGGAAACAATTCACCTCCTGCTTCTTATTAGTTTACATACTGATCTGCAGCATGCTACTTCAAAAGTAAAATGTTCTGGTAATAGGAGCATATTCAAATAAACAAGTGAAAGTAAAAAATGTTTTCAGAAATCTGTTTTCTGAAGAAGCAGAACTAGTACCTTGTTTGTCTCCATAGCCTTAATTTTTGAAAACCAGTTTCTTTATTGAACTCGTCTTGACAAACATTTTGCTTTAAAAAGCAAAGGCAGCCTGGGTCACCATGTTAAGTACAACCAACTGAAATACAATGTCTTGCAGAAAGGATAAGGCATTTAAAACAAGTTTTATCAGAGAACAATACAGTTTAAAGTAACAGTCTTCCCCTTAAACACTGTCCCAAATACTTTTTCATAATCACTAACATTATCTTGTGTAACGTCTTTTCAAATCTACCAACAGAGTCTGCCAAAAAATTCACTGAATGACTCAGACACAGACACTTTCAAATCATAAATACTCAAAACTGCTATTTCCATTTCAGAACTACTTCTATTTAAGCATTTGAATTGCTGATGGCATAATAATCCAACAACCTCCTGAAGTTTCCTTATCAAGATTTTCCTCATGCACAGACAGCATCTCCACTGACGAAAGCAAGCCTTTTTCTCTGCACAGTGTCTCGGACAATACAGTTACACAACCAGAAACCTGTAAAACTTGCAAGAATTTTAGTGTCTAATATTGAGTGTCTTTGTACATGAATGCTTAACACAGCTCCTTGAACATGCAACTGAAGACCTAAGATAACAGCAGAGATCCAAACATTAAAATCACTGGCATTACATGCCCTGCCAATTCCCATTAATTTTCCTTCATGACAAATCAGCAGAAACTCTTGCCTAGAGCATGCACAGGCTTTTCAAACTCCAGCCTTTTTATCCTGTATCCAGGAGTCAGGCTTCAAGTCTGAATCTCACCCACAACTGCCAAAACCACCGCTCGCTAGTCACTTGCGCAAACTCGCAGTAATGCCACCAGTTCAATGGCACAGATACAACTCCATCGGTGTAAAGACTGGGGTGGCAGTAGGCAGGGGTAAGGGGGAGCCCTGTGTTTGTGTCTGGCTCTCTTGAAGACCTGAAACGATTTAAGCTGCTATACTCATCACATTTTATATTTATGTTTGAGAACATACATATAATAGATAAGAATCTGTTGAAGGAATTTTCACCATGAAAGGTTTTGCTTAAGAAGTATGCCAAAAATACAAAAAAATAATCTGGTGTGAAGGAAGACAGTGTATCTGATTTATACTCAGACAGCATCATTTTGAAAACCGCGACCGAGCTAGCATGCAGCTTTTAACTCCTCCATCACTAATTCCGATTTAGTTTTCTACATTAGCAACTATTCTCCATGTTTTTCACCATGAAGCTGCCAACAACCTTATCCACAGGCTTATTTAACCACATTTAGTTGTCAGCTCAGACAAGGGAGTCATTTCCATGTGTTAATCAACTAATCTTACACTTTCAACACAACAACGAACTTCTTTCAAGTTGCCTACTAACACAAACTCACAGTCTTCACCAGTGTCACAGCAGAGCTGAAGTTTACACATAATAAGTTATCTCTATAATGCAAGAGTCACAGTATATTATCTTCGTAACTGGAACTAGCTAGTACCTCTATATGATCACCTCCTTTCTTCTATAAACAACATTAGCTCATAGCTGAAGGTAACAAGGAAAACAGGCTGTGTTTTATGACCACGGTGCACCCATAATTCCATGACACAACATCTAGTTCTGTCAATCATAAACATATTTTCCTCTGCTACAGCAACTACCACCAAATTTGAAGTAGTCTCATTAAGGTTCTGTAGAAAGCAAGCACCTTGCTACTGAAATGCTACAAAAAGGCCTCTGAAAGCTGAGGATTTTCACAATATAACTCAGAGAGAGGACTGTGCAGTACACAGCACTTCCAGAGCAGTGTGCAGTACACGACTTCCAGATCTGTGAAGACCACAGCCACGACGTAACCAGGAATTTAATACTCCCTGACACTGACTATAGCAAGGGAGTGAAAACAAGAGTTTAAATTACATATTAAGACCTCAACTCTTAAAAACCAGATTAGGCCCAGAAGGGTTTGCCCAGAGGACCTGGCCAACTTTATAAAACCTGGCCCATTTTAAAAAATACACAACACAGTTGCAATACACAAGACAATTGAACTGCCTGAAGAACTTCAACGCTGCACTAGGAACAAAATGTATCTTTAAATAAGGAATAATATCTAAAAGCTTTTCTGCTATGTGACAGGTGCATACAATAGTTTACATACATGAAGTGACAAAGTGTCAAATAAGTTATAATTTAACATTAACAGTTTTCTTAAACATATGCCAACACACACATCTACTAAAGCCACTAAATCAACTGACTTGTAAGGCTATCACAGACACAAAAAGAAACCAACACTGCTTGAAAAGCTCAGTAAGAACAACAGCTGTCATATCTTCTTTGTCTTCTAGTCGATTACCATATGTTTCAAAGTCTTTGTTGCTCATCCTAAGCAAACAAGAGATGAAAACCTGATTCTCTCAGAAAAAAAAAAACAAAACAACTTTTTAAAAAGTTTATTTAACTGCCACTTGGGAATATCCAAATTGTGCTTACACTCGTGTAGAATATTTATATTATCTACTGTTGATAACTCCAGTGTTTATAGATACACAGACACACATACATACACATATACACAGATTGCTCTGCGGGCAAGGCAAGGTTCCCAAATTGTGCAAGCTCAGGAGTTATTATTTTTATCGCCTCCGTAAAAAGATTTTAAGAGCAGCAGCAGATTTCCCTGTCCGGACAAGCAACAAGTGTACAGAAGGCTACAAACAAGACCCACTTACAGTGCTCTTGACCCACTTACACTGCTTCGCTGGCCTAAAGCCTCCTCCAGCCGAGCATTTCCAAGAGCTCCTTCGTGCCCCTAAGCAAACACCCTGACCACAAGCCCGGCTCAC
>NW_009233548.1:0-11445 GCF_000690835.1 Fulmarus glacialis | reverse complement strand
ACTGAGGGAGCACTCGATCCCCTCATCCTCCTCGATCCCCCTTATCGTTGATAAAGATATTGAACAGGACCGGCCCCAAAACTGAGCCCTGGGGAACACCGCTCGTGACCGGCCGCCAACTGGATTGAACTCCATTCACCACAACTCTCTGGGCTCGGCCGTCCAGCCAGTTTTTTACCCAGCAAAGAGTGTACCTGTCTAAGCCATGAGCTGCCAGCTTCTCTAGGAGAATGCTGTGGGAGACAGTGTCAAAGGCTTTGCTGAGTCCAGGTAGACCACATCCACAGCCTTTCCTCATCCACTAGGCGGGTCACCTGGTCATAGAAGGAGATCAGGTTGGTCAAGCAGGACCTGCCTTCCATGAACCCGTGCTGGCTGGGCCTGATTCTTCCCAATCCTTTGGGTTCTCTGTTTTCATGTGTAAAATGAAAGCTACTAGGGCAGCGATGGGCTGCAGTTTACATGGTTTGAGCCTACAAGACAGCTGTTAATAACAATCAACCAAACCAGAACATGCAGAAAAAGCACCCTACTTTGAAATTCCCCGGGAAATACACACAGGCAAAAAGTTGCACAAACTTTGCATGAAGACACATCAGATTCCAGCAGACAGATAACTATCTACCCAGGTAATCAGGGCTCAAAATCTCTTGCCTTGTACTTCTAAGAAATAAATGTAGAGCTTTTACCCCTAAAATCCAACAATCCCAACCAGATTATATTTTCAGCAAAAAAAGCCCATCTACCACTTCCATTTCTGACTCTTTGAAACACGGAGGGTATGTTGACTTTCCCAGAGAGCATGGTACGATTTTTTCAGGATGCAGGATAGCATCTCTCCTCTCTGTGCTATTACCACTCATCAACTGTCTTTCACCTCTGAGACAGAAAGAAGCCCAGCAGTATAATAAAATCCCCCTTCTGACGGGAATAGGCTGCTGGATTACTCCATTCTTAGCTCCTTTCCATTATGAAAAGATCCATCCATTCCTTGATTCCTGGGAATTAGCCAGTGTCCTATTTCATCTTTCACTCAATGCCATTTTACCACAGCTCATAATCTCCAATGAGGAATCTTGTCAAGTGGTTTTAGAAAACAAAAACACGCTATCTCCAAGGAGTATCACTTATCCGATGCATCATTTTTATGGTACTTAAAAAGGACTTCAGAAAATTAACAAGGCGTGCTTTCTTGTTTTCAAACTGTCCTGGCTATTGATAGATAAATCATCTATTTTCAGGGATTCTCTGATTCCTCAAACCATAGAAACTTCAGAGTGTTCATATAACAAACAATTTATCAAATTAAAATATTATAGCTATATATAGTGTATATAGTTGCTTTTCCACAAACCATTCTTTTCCTTCGAACAATCCAGCAACAGAATGAAAGATGGCCATTGAAGTACAAGAACTGGAAATAACACAGGAGGAACACAAGTTGTATGTCTAGATGGACTTGCCATACAGAGCTTGTATTCACTTTCCATTTCCAAGAATGCCAAATTTCCATTCACGCATATTATAGCAAGCAGTGCTAAACCTGTACAAAAAGCAGGTCATCTTCTAGCACTACTGACAGTTTTTTAAGTAATAACATAGGTATTATATTGAGCCCAGACAATCATTACTTTCTCTGCAGAGTAAAAAGGGGAAAAAAAGAACCACTATCATTATTCTTCGTTAGATTTACTAACCACCTCAAGCAATTAGTTCTGAAGACTGTTTAATTAAGCTTATAAAAAAATACATCCACTCCCTATTCCTTTAAAAGCATTCAATTTTCTTGCCTTTTTTTTTTTTTGACTGAGCTTTCACAGGTCACTGGTGATGCAGAGGAATCAGAACATGACAGGTCCCTAGTTGGATCTTCCTGATGCAAATTCCTGATTTTACCTCCCATCACCATGAACATACTTCATGAACATGCAACTGTAATTGATATAGATATGAAGTAAATATATGAGACTGAAAAGAATCAGTTTGACATTGCCTGTGCAAGTAAAAGGCACTCTAAAGTACTTCAGGCTGTGCAAGGTTGAACTGTATTTGAGAACAACTAAACCACTGCTGTCTATCTCCAGCTCTGTTCTGCTTAGTAGTAGATTTCTCTCTATATTACACTAAAAATCTGTCTCACAATACAAACAATAAATCTACCTAAAATCCATGTGAGTCTTGATCTTCCAGGAATAAATAAAAAAGTGAACTTATGCTTTGGCCAGTTTTGGTGAAAAAAATCCACAACTTAAAAAAAAAACAGACTGGGATGAAGCAAGGTAATTATGGCCACAAAAGCTGTCATCAAACAGGGTTTCAAATATTTAGAAACCTTCTGTTAAGGAGAAGAGCACCACAGGTCTAGGTCACTCCACTCAGAAGACTTTGCTGGAGCAGAAGCTAGTGGAGTGCCCACTCCACCTCCCTGCTGAGCACTGGGCTTTGACTTTCGTAGGTTCATTGGTACATTGGTGTCTGTATGCAGAAAAATCAGTGGATGCAAGATAGTCTGATATGTAAAGTGGAATATCAACTAGGAGAGGAGGAGAAGAAAAATCCTGTCATTTTACTCTAGGAGTTTGTGCAATGCTTCAGTTCAACCCTGGTAAAGAATATAAAGCAAATATATTGGACAATTTTATAAGGTATCTAATCAACCTATTCAATTGCCCCGCTTATTCAACATTAGTCAAGCTGTTCAATAGTCCAGGCTCACCCTGAATTGCTTTTTCTAGCAGTAAGCAGAGAAAGCGAACCATCCCAAAGTCTAAACCTTAGTTTATTATGCTAAAAATCAAAATCTCCTTACATACCACCTGTACACTGCCCAATGAAAACCTTTCTATAGAGGCGTCTGATATCTCCACATACAAGACAAACAACAGAAAATGATCTCTACTCAGAAAACCAAAGTGAAAGCATTTCAGTACTTAATACTAAAGGGAAAAAAAGTATCAAATTATCTCATTTGTGGAAGCAGAAAAAGTAATCCAGATCACCTAGAGCTTTGCTGAATTTAAGCGGAAGAAGCTAGTGTCTGGTGAAACCATTACCCTCTCCTTACCTTACCAAATCTCATTGCAGCTTGAATCTAGAGTGGTATCTTTGGAAACACAGCCAGAACTACATTTCCTTATCCACATTTCATATATATTGTATAAAATTTCCTATTTCCTTCTTTTTATGTGACCTAAATAAAGAACTCTTGTAAGCAAAGAATGAGCTTCTTTTTTCTAAAAATACTTTACATTTTACCTATAAATAAGTAATACTGATATGAAGCATCTAAGCCAAGTTCACTGTACAAAAACTAGTTCAGCTATCCAAAAAAGTGAATAGATTCATTTAACGCTACCTTTAGTTTCAGAATGGATTAATTTCTTACTGAAGCACCTTTTGTGTCCCCTTAAAGCTGTGCAATGCCTGGCACTAACAGAAGTAAGTTAAAATTAAGGTGGATGAACTCAGCTCTTTCTTTTTGAGGTCTGCATGCTTTTGAATATTGTGTTTTCTATTTCTCAAAACATAAGACAATAATGGAAAAGACTACTCATGCAGAAGAGAATAGACTTCTATTATCCATTACGCGAACATTTACACAAACAGTTAAAGAATTAAGAGCAAATTAAAAATAACTTCAAGACTTAATAAAAGGAAAAGATGAAATAAAGTAGGAACAGTGGAAACAATAGACACAAAGAGATTACTATTCAGTGTTCCTTATGAAAACTCATTCAATTTTACCTTTCTCCTGATTAATGTATTTTGCATGGAGAACAGCACAGTGCCCCAGAATTACTCACAAATACAAAATGTAGGGACCTTGTTCTGAGGCCTTCATATACAAGTTGTACTATTTGTTCCTGCTCTCTATTCACCTGTTTCTACATTGGTCTCTTACCATGAGTCCTACAAACCTTCCAAAAAATCAGGCCAGAGATTTTAATTGAATTTGTTATATTTCTTTTTGGTTTATTTCATTCTATAGACAGGTCAGTAATAGCAAAAGTATGCTTATATGCTGTGTCAACCTCATCTTTTCCAAGAAAATCGGTGTGTTTTCATTGCTACAGCAGGGAGAAAATAAGTTTAATACATTACATTCCCTTTCTCTGCATCATCAACCGTAACAGTCTATTTATCATGGTCTAACCCTTCAGTGTTCCTTTGCATAACTTTTCATGTATACTGTACCTCTGTTGAAATTGTTCAATACTGTAATTTCTAGAGCAATCATGACAGCTTTACAATAGCAATAATGAACTTGTTGAAAGGATGCTAAACTTATCCCAAATTGATTAGGGAGGAAAAGCAATCCCAAGATAGAGACCACATATTTCAATTCACTTCTGCTGTCTCTGAGGTATAATTTTTCAAGTTTTTCACTCACTCCAATTAATAAAAAAAGAGAAGCAAACATTAAAATAAGGCAGGGAAGGGAAAAATATTTTAAAAGAGTTAAAATCGGAAACAAATAATCAAAATAAATAATATCAAATATCAAACAATATCATGGAAACAACATCAACAATATCAGTCTTTATTGGAAATTTTTTTCTTAGAAGAAAAAAAACCTGAATGAAATCTGAGAGAGTCTTCTGAGTAGGACTTGCTAGACTGGCTCATAAAAGAATTGGTTGAATGACCTAAAAGGGTTGTGTTATCATTCCACAGCTGTATCAGGAAGCACTGCTGACAAGAAGGAAAATAATGTAAGAAATTTGACTTATAAACATACTTCTTATGCTGGCACCTGGATTATTTAAGGCACTTAAAAAATGAAAAGATGGCAGTCAGTTGATCCAAAGGGGAAAAATGTTCTTTAAATAGGGAAGAGCATGAGAAAATTCAAGGAAAAGTTAACAACCAGGACCTCAGGTCAGGAAATTACTCAAGAATACAAACGCAGTTTCCTGAAGCAGTATATGATCTTGGATGTTTCTCTGCAAAACTAAAATCCATTGGTGTCAGAGATGGCCTGAATTTGGATCATACACACTCCAGGAGAGTGCACTGTCAGGCCCTTTCTGGATGCATGTCCCCCTTCTCCTTGTACATCATTAAATCAACGTTTTTCCATGGGGTGGGGTGGGGTGGGGAAGAAATAAAAACATTCTGGTCTGCTCTGTTCAAACCCTATGCTTCTTGTGTTACTTTAAGAATTCATGCACCCTACAAAACATTTCACTGAATTTCAATGCCAGTGAAAGCACCCTGTCCAAACTTGTAACATCTGCATATTCAGAGAGCAGGGAATCCTCATGCTATACCACCAAACAACTACAGACATACAAACTAAAATAAAATCATCTTTTGTATTCTCCATTCCTGGAAGTACAGAGAAGAGCAAGGTAGTCTAAATGTGCTTCTCCAGAATAGTGAAAGATTTACGGATCTGTTGATACACATCTTTGAAACGCCTCTCCCCAATAGCCATGCTGCACAAGCTTGTATGTAGGAATCCTTATGGATAAATGGACTGCAAGAAAAGGAATGAATATACAGCTCCTGGTTGAAGATTCAGTCCCTTTCCAGCATAACAGAACTATACTGGTTCTACTGACAGCTGTATTGCTACCATTCTGGGTCTCTGTGTGCAGCATAAAAAAGTCGATGAAACAGCAGGTGGTGAAGCATTTCAGATATTATTTTCACATGAAAACATCGACGTATAAGGATGTTATATACACGTTGTTTTCTTAGATTGCCAAAATTCACGTTACCTTGTACCCAGGAAAGGCTTCTTACACCTACTATCACTTCCACAAAAATACTGAAAACTCTCAAGATGACTTCCCAGCTGAGTTAGTCTTTCAAGGGGAAAAAAAAAAAGCAAGTAAGTAAATTTCAATAAAGAAACTTGCAGATGTCACTACGTGGAACTTGGAATTCACCTGGACATCCATAATCCATTTGGCTTTGTATCTGTCAGCTGATTCTCTTTCTCTCAAAAAAAGTAACAATTCAAGCTGACTCTGCTTCCCTCAAAACAGCAGCAACTCAAATACAAAACCCACAGCCAACAAAGGAAAAGACTCCCATTGATGTTAACACATTTGGGATAGGACCAAAGAAACTTAACAGATGAAGCAGCTTATTTTCTAGGGGAACTTCTTTTTTTGTCCTGAAGTTCATTAGTAAGGAAATGAAAGGTTTCAGTGACCGCAGGCATGGAGCAAAACCTGAATATTAACTTGGGATTCTCTGCAGGCCCATCAGTGAAAAGTTTAAAGTCTTAGGTGCTTTGCTCAGAGTCAAAAGGACACATTCAAATCCTGATCTTCCAGGTCACATACTAGTTGCCAAACTGCCATTTTTGTGCCTTAAAAGAAAAAGTAAGTCTTGTGTTAACATCTCATACTTGGTGTTAGCGGCCCTGAGAAGTAACAATCAATTTCTGTCTGCTTTCACTTCTGGAAACAATACCATTGTGTGACCAGATCCCTGAGCAACAGTGTGCTTTTCTTCAGGCTTTGCAAAAGCAAAACGATTAGAGACTGAATAATAAATATCATAAAATAAATTTGGAGAAAAATGCAACCTCTTACATCTATGTGGCAGTAGGCATTGCTATGCCTAGGGTGGTTTTTCATTGAACACTGTCAGAAGCTAAATAATGATCCCAAATCGCCTGTTTTGCTAGGATTAGAGAAGTATATCCTAAATGCTGTCCTTGGTAAAGAACTAATAAGCGTGAAACACCACTTTTCGTGTTCTATTTCCTGAGCTTCTGAAATTGCTTTTGTGATGAGCAGCCACAGCTCTTTGCATAAGGCACCCATATCTGGTTATGACCGCGTCCACTGAAACCCCTTTTGACACTACACCTGAATAAAAACTCATAACCATTTCATGTGCACCAAATTCAATGTCGTGACAAAAGTTATTTGAAAATACTACGCATAACTAAATAAATTTCACTTATTTTATGAGAAAGGTTTTGTCCTTATGATTATTTACTGATGTGGCATCTAAAGCCTCCTAATTTTTATTTTGCTGGCTGCTCCACAGACACCCAGGAAGCCTCAGAAGAACTTGGAGGGACCTTGATTTATACCTTTATGATCACCATCTGTCATGATAACATTTTTTCAAAGACGATAAACTGGTAATCAAAACCAGCCATCAACTATCAGAGCTGTCACTGGGTTCTCTATATATGCTCCATCACCTCGATCCATCTTACAGCAAGGCTATGAGCAAGCATGTTCGGAAATACAGGCCTCTCATGATCGTTAATTATCTTACCTCTCTGTAGATTTCCTTTTGAGAGGTTTCACAGAATGTTCTCCCGTGATAAATTTTTATCATCTCAGTTTCCAAATTAAGCAGCTCAATGTATGGCTCAGCTCATAGCCAAATTCAAACCACCTGCCCTACGCATGACCACTCCTGCCAGGCCCTAGCAGGATGACCGGCCTCGCCAAGACCTCCTGCGGCGGCCACTCACCCAGGCCCTGCAATGCCCCAGGGTGACTCAGAGCAGGGGAGACATAATCCTCTTCACGGACCCGAAACTTCCTTTAATTACATACTTCTGGTTTTATTATCTTGGAGGTGTCCTTAGTATCGTCTCACTTTAGAGAGTAAAAACTGGCTGTGTAGGTGCATTCATGTGTCAGCACCTGCCAACGCAACACTTGTGGGGCAACCCCCACAAGTATCTCTCTGCTTAAACTTCTCTAAATATCTCATCAATCTGTTCATTAGCGGGCTTATAGGGTCCTTGCTAAAACTACCATATACACACATTTTAGGCCATAGGAAATTTCTGTTCACCAGTGGATTCCATTTCATTTCTTTAACACCTATATTTCAACCTCTTCATTTTTAGATAGGGGAAACGAGCAAGGACGGGATGCGTACGTGTTTGTGTGTTAACAGGGTATGCAGGAATCGGGATGTGAAAATTGGTGTCTAGGGAACAAGTACTGTAATTGTTCCCAATGCTGAAGTCCAGACACTGGGCAATAACTTGGGAGAAATATCTAAATATGTCACCAAATTCAAGTCACAGATTTAGCGGAGCTTGGTATGATTAAGCTTAGTAAGTTTTATTTCTAAATTAATGCTTATTTTTTAATTACAACTCAAAGAACAAGAAGTTCCTTACCACCTCTTCTTTTGATTTTAATTGTTAAATGTTCTTAATAGAACTTATCAAACTAATCTTTAATCACTTTCCTTTGAACGGTTGCAGAATTTTTGAAGGACTGTTTGGAAGCCAGCAACTCTGCGTAGAAGGACCACATTAGCCTTTGGTCCTCATGCTGTTACACAGAAGATTTCAACACTCCTGAGCAGAATGCCCCAGGCATTTCCAAATACTCCCTGAAAGGACTCAGGACTGAGTCATTCATGTTTCTACTACTACTGAGATCTGGAGGGAGCTCTTTTGTCAAGCGTGCTCTCTCCTGTTGACTGTTGTGCACATTACAACACTAGATCCTTCTGACTTAAGCTGCACAAGAAATCCACTAATAAGAAACACTGTATGCAAGTATGGTGTAGTTTTCTTCAAAAAATTTAAACATTAGTCATTCAGCACAGTAGAAAATAATCTGACAGCTTTTAATGGAGTATACTCATGTTGACACCAGAACTGACTTGGAAAATGAGATAAAGTCTAATCATACCCATTATGTGTGACACAATCAGATGGGATTGATTTGACTAAATATAGATGTACACAATGCAGACATCTGCAAATGAGCTAGGCACCCCAAACCTCCAACACTGTTGATGGACAGAAATAAGCCCTTCCACAGCATGATTCATCACCCCAAGTAAACGTCTAAATTGAACTGCACATTAGAACTGCCTATTTATCTCCACTGATTATAAAATGAGCTAAGCATGCTCTGATTATAAAATGAGCTATGCATGCCTAGTTGAGATGTAGATACCTACACATACTTCACTAAAGTTATCTGAGAAGATTAAGACTTCTTCATGTTCTGACTCAGGTCTACGCTAATTGGTCCAAGAAGGTATCACCTCTATCCACAAACCTTCTCTTGCCAACATCTTTAAATCATTTTGACTATAACAACATTGCGTCTGGAACCTGAAGCATACTAGTTTTTCAAACTGTGCCCTTCTACCTATAAAGCAGAATACAGAGAATTATGCTTGAAGTCATACCAGAAATTAGATTTAAAGCATGGATCCCAGAGGTTTACATAAGAACCAATGCCCTCTTAAAAACATAGTTTTCTGATATTCAACCTAAGCTCTTGCAAAAGGTCAAATAATGCTGCGGAAATTCCCCAGGCAGTTGCATTTGCACCATGTCAGCATAAGCTAGATAAAGCCAAACATCTCTTTGGATCTGATCCAAGTGTTACTGACTTGTGTGGGAACTGGTCTGGACCTTTAATGGTCAAAAAGGGTCTGAAAAGTCCTGTGATGAGATGAAGTAATACTATCTGTTTGGAAGAGATGAATCACTATTAAAATAAGCAGCCATCTTACTTCAGTTACCAGACTGTATTAGAACATTAATGTTAATTAAAAACAAACAAACAAAAAAACCCCAAAAAACCTAACAGGGATAAAACTCTTACTCCATCAAAGACAACAGAAGTTTTACTACTCACTTTAATAAAGCTGGGATTTCACTGTATGACTTGGCAATGATCAAAATTACAACTCTCAAAAGACAAATGTATTCTGCTTTGCTGCACTATGTAAAACATAAGTCAATCTGTGTGTATTTAGAAAAATTTTGCATATCACATTTTTGGTAGAGGTGTGCACTTGACTTTAACCCTATAATTAATATATAAATGTTCACAGATGGGATCCCAGATAGAGAGGATAAAGCTCATTCATTTCTCTTGCTTTCAGCTCGCCGTACTGTTTTGTTCATTCACATTTCTTGATCTCATATGCTAGGCGCAGTGAGATGTTGGATCACAGGGAATGCTAACGAGCTGCCTCTGGCACCCTGGGTCCTGAAGAGAATGATAGGCTTCAAATGCCTGCAATACAAGTAATTTCCCAAGAAGACATAGACTCCTCCCTTTTCATGCAGGAAACAAGAGTTGAAATAATTGTTTTATGCTCAGAATGGGACAAGTTATGTAAGGCTACAGAGAAACAGAATGGCAGGTGCTTTCTGCTGCATGCTCCATTGTCCTGGTCCTGTCCCCGTCTAGACTGAGGACCTGTCTGAAGCATGCTATAGTTGCCTTCCAGCCAGCAGACTCATTTTCTTTCTTTGGAAGCCTCAAGATGTGGGAGGGAAATCTGAAGAAAATTATGAGTTCTTGGGTCTTGTTCTGATGTGGAGTTAAAGTATCGGTGGGACGCACATCTAGGAACTGGGAAAGCTCTAAGACTGTATCTGCGCTAAAAAGTGTGCTGGGGCCATTGAGGTGAAATGGCGCTGAACAGCCCATGACGCTTTATTAAACTCTGTTAGTTACCAAAACAGGGTGGCAGCATTCAGACTACCTAATGGAAATTTTCTATGGCCTGGGTTAACTCCTGAGCAGTTCGTGGGAATATTTGGGAGTGCTAGTTGGCTAAGCCCAAAAACATACCAGGGACCATGCTAACAATTTAGCCGTACAGACGACCGAGTTCTGCTGCCCAGGAACATTCCCTGGCATTTATTCATTTATTAGTACAGACATAGCCTAAGAACTCTAGTCACTGAGCAGAAACCCTTTGTGTGAGATGCTGTCCAGACACATAAGAAAACACAGTATCTTTGCGATCAACAGGTTTACGAGGGAGACAAAACCACAAATTTCATTTTAATTCCCAGTACCTACTGATTCTGTTTGCAGGTGTTTTGTGAAACTCCTGGGTACTCACAAAAAGTTGAAAAGGCACATTGGGTCCTGAAAGAAAAATGTGGAGGGAGCAGATGCCCAAGAATAACCCTAATAATGCTCCTGTGTTTCCAAAACAAATAATAAACCTTGCATATCCCAGGAAACATGGCTAGCTGAATGACAAGATTTTTTTCTTCCCCCCATATATATTTCCAAGGACAAGCGATGAAATAAAACAAAAAGGAGAAAAGAATGCTGTGCAATTATTGATGGATTCGAGAGGAGAGGGAGATAAAAAAGCCTGAGGTCTCACAGCCATTACAAATGTATAGTGTCCCTAAAACCAAAAAAGTCTTTTTTACAAGAAGAAACTGCAGCTTTTTTCCCAGTCTTCCTTAATTCCTTTGTAATCAATTCAGATTTACACCTGTTAGAAAAAATTTAGCCATCTGTTTTTTCTGGACATGCTGTTTGAAGTGTAAAAATGTAAATATTATTGTACAATTAAAAGATAGTTGTAACCTAATAAAAGAAGGGAAGGATGTGCACTAATGCATATGTGAAACTTGTAGATTCTGAAAACAGGAAGGCGTTTGAAGAATGGAAAACAATGATATCTCTAAGACTACAACTGTTAAATGATATAGAATCATAGAATCAT